>NC_135988.1:19618935-19780108 GCF_053455715.1 Rhinoraja longicauda
TTGAGTTCCTGTCTTTTCTAGTCACTTGGTAATAGCTGGGGAAGATTTCTGAGGAAGAAACATTCTCGTCTAACCATGATTCTGAGCCAAGGATTATATCAGGAGACTTACTGTCAGTGAAGGCGTGGAATTCAGCTACATTTCTAATACTCTGAAAGTTGTTGCATCTCGTGTGCTGTGTCTCGTGTGCCATATCTCATGTTGCATCTCGTGTGCTGTCTCATGTTAGTTCTCATGTGCTGTCTCGTGTTGCTTCTCATGTGCTGTGTCTAGTGTGCAGCACCTCGTGCGCTGGGTCTCCTGTTGTGTCTCGTGTGCTGTGTCTCGCGTTGTCTCACATTGCGTCTTATGTGCCGCGTCTAGTGTTGTGTCTCATGTGCTGTGTCCCGTGTGCTGTCTCATATTGCGTCTCATGTTCTGTGTCTCTCATTGCTTCTCGTGTGCTGTGTCTCTCATTGCTTCTCGTGTGCTGTCTTGCGTTGTGTCATGTGCTGTGTCTCGTGTGCTGTCTTGCGTTGTGTCATGTGCTGTGTCTCGTGTTGCATCTCATGTGCTGTGTCCCGCGTTGTCTCACGTTGCGTCTCGTGTGCTGTGTCTCGTGTTGTCTCACGTTGCGTCTCGTGTGCTGTGTCTCGTGTTGCATCTTGTGTGCTGCCTCGCATGTCCTGTGTTGTTTCACGTGTGCTATAGGGAGAGGTTTCCAGGACGAGAGGGTGTGAGCCACAGGGAGAGGTTGAGTAGGCTGGGTCTCTAATTGTTGGAGCACAAGATGAGGGGTGATCTTATAGAGGTGTACAAAATCATGAGAGCAATAGATCGGGTAGATGCACAAAGAGTCTCTTGCCCAGAGTAGGGGAATCTAGCACCACACAACATAGGTTCAAGGTGAAGGGGAAAAGATTTAATAGGAATCTGAGGGGTAACTTTTTCACACAAAGGGTGGTGGGTGTATGGAACAAGCTGCCAGATGAGGTAGTTGAGGCTGGGATTATCCCAACATTTAAGAGACAGTTAGACAGGTACATGGATAGGACAGGCTTGGAAGGATTATGGACCAAGCACAGGCAGGTGAGATTAGTGTAGCTGGGACATGTTGGCCGGTGTGGGCAAGTTGGGCCAAAGGGTCTGTTTCCACACTGCATCACTCTATGATGGAGGAGTCCAGAACCAGGGGTCACAGGTTAAGAATAAGGGGTAGGCCATTTAGGACTGAGATGAGGAAAAACTTTTTCACCCAGAGAGTTGTGAATCTGTGGAATTCTTTGCCACAGAAGGCAGTGGAGGCCAATTCACTGGATGTTTTCAAGTGTTAGATTTAACTCTTGGGGCTAACGGAATCACGGGATATGGGGAAAAAGCAGGAACGGGGTACTGATTTTGGATGATCAGCCATGGTCATATTGAATGGCGGCGCTGGCTCGAAGGGCTGAATAGCCTAATCCTGCACCTATTTTTTATGTTTCTATGTGCTCTCACCCTAACTATTTCCTGCATGATTGTATACACCTCTATAAGATCACCCCTCATCCTCCTGCGATCCACGGAATGTCCTACCTTGCTCCACCTCTCCCTTTAGCTCGGGCCCATGTGCCTTGGCAACATCCTCGTAAATCTTCTCTGCTCGACCTCCAACTTAACAACATCTTTCCTGCAACAGGATAACCAAAACCGAACACAATACTCCAAAAGTCTTCTACAACTGTAACATAACCAGCCAACTTGTACCTGCACTCCTAGATCCCTCTGCTCTACAACACTCCCCAGAGCCTGCCATTCGCTGTGAAGACCCTGGTTGGACTTCCCAAAATGCAACACCTCGCACTGACCAAAATTTAACTCCATTAACCATTCCTCAGTGATTGCCCAAGTGATCAAGATCCTGCTGTAATTTTTGATAACCATCTTCACTATCCATGATGCCACCCACTTTAATGCTATCTACAAACTTGATAACCATGCCTTGTAAATTCACATCCAAATCGTTGATATAAACTTCAAACAGCAATGGGCTGATCCCTGAGCCACAGGCCTCCAGTCCGTGAAGTCAATTCTCTATCCAGACGCCTAGCTCTCCTGGATCTCATGCAATCTAACCTGCCAATCTAACCTCTACCACGTGGAACCTTATCAAACACCTTGCTGTCCCAACAATAAAAAACATTGCTGCCACAAAGATTCCTGAAAAATGTAAAACAAAGAATAAAAGGCAAATAGATCAAGATCAAAAATAATCTAACTCTATTAATCGTTCTTGTAAAAGGCTGTCAATTTAAAGCAATCTGCCTGTTAAAAGTGAGAGGTAAACAAGTGTCAGGAGCCAGAGCAAAAAACAAAACCCCAAATGCTGGAAAACTGAAATCGCTGGAAACACTCATCAAGTCGGGCAGCTTCTGTGGGCAGAGAATCAGAAACGGATCCGATTGTTCCTTCATTTTGCAGCGTTCCTAACAACTGAAGGTTATACCTGTCTACAAAGTTACTATGTTCTTTCTGGTTAAACAGTTCTGATTAAAAATGGCTAAAAATGATTTTAAAATACTTTATAAAAAACAATTAAAAGACATGTGCTTGCCTTTGCATTTTTTGTTACCCTGGACTTGGGAATGCTGCACCTCATCTGTCAACGGTCCCAGAGCATTTCTAAGAATCCTTCAAATTTCAATTAAATATTCCAACCAGTGGCTAACACTGAGTATCTAATACGACCCTGCAGTTTAGTTAAATATAACTACCTTTCAATGTTAAAACTGCAATGTGTTTTACACTTTATTGATACCATGGAACTCAGGTGCCTTCAGGTGCTTTCCTACAAGTCTTTTGAAGTGCTTTCCTTGCTACACCTTCACACGGATTCCCAGTGGTTCAGCTTGTGCCGCAGACTGTGCCTTGCTCATGATCACCGATCTCGAAGGGTTGGAGCATGAGGGGGCCTAACGGCAGACTGTAGTATTTACATGGTCTGAGGAACCTGGAATTCAGGGCATGGCAAAGGGCCATGTATACTGTCGTTACGAGAAGCAGCAGCATATGCCGCTCCCAACACAGCAGAACCACAGGTCTGGGAGTCAACATTCCCACTCACATGTGGGAAGGTAGACTGGAGGAGTTCTGTTACATGATTAAAACCTTTATCAACACATCCCCCCAACCTCTCTAAGCCAGAGGAAATAGTGCAAGCCAATGCCTGAATGGCAGCAGTCTGAGCCTCAATCAATGTTGCTATTGCAGGGCCGACTGACTCTTGAACAGAGGGCTTCACTGTAGCATCTAAAGTGTTGGCCACTTTGTCCATGGTACCTTGCAGAGTTGCAAAGCCTTGTGGCAGAACACCACACAGTATGGAAGCAGACTCCTCTACACTCTCTGACAGAGTCAGACAGCTCCTGGACAGACTGTCCAAAGCTTCGAGTAACTGATGATGAACATGGAAGATTTTTCTTTTAAACGCTGGACCACTCAAATCCAGATCTCCGTGTTCCTCCGAGTAGCTCGATTCAGAGCTTGCCCTTCGGCCGTCTGTCTCCTGCACTGTCCTTTCCATTAGGGACAGGTCTTGCTCACTGTTACTGAATAATTCACCCCGAGCTGATCCATCTGTCCCATCTCTCCCACTGGAAACATTGCGTTCAGTGGTGTATTGGAAGGATGCAGCCAGTGACAATGTATCTTCAGTCAAGTAATCGTCCTCCATCTCCTGCCCTGTAAGGCCCAAACAATGGGATATATCTGGGGAAGAAAAGGCACCAGTCAGCAAGTACTGGAGAGAGCAGGCAACACTGGTAAACATTAATCCACAGCAATCACAAAATCTAAATCCTTTGGGTGCTGGAAATCCAACATAAAAACAGAAAATGTTGGAAATATTCGGACAGTCAGATGGCATCTATGGATGGAAAAAAATAATGCTTGAAGTCAATGATCTTTCATCAAAATGGCAAAGCTGATATGTTTTAAGATAAAGAGGCAAGAGGAACAAATAATGTTAGGCTAAAGAGCAGAGTGATTAACAAAAGATGACAGCAGAAGGCAGTAATGGGATAAATTTAAAAAACCTTTCTACAGGAGATGCAGATGCCAAACATAGTGACATTATCTGAAATTATAAAACTGAAAGTGCTAGACATCTGAAATAAAAATCAGAAATTGCTGGAAATGTTCATTCTTTGAAATTGTGGGTTTCAACGACTGAGAAGAGAAGATACAACTGGCGAAAAATTGGATTTCCCCCATTACGATGCGCTAAAATACAACCTGCACCGTTCCCAATGTCACAGCTGCAGCTCATTCAGAAGCCTGTCTCTGGTGCTAGTTCTCAGAGAGAAAGGCATGATCTTCAACTGTAGCAGTTCAGCAATCAAGCAGGCATCCCAGGAGTGACACACCTTTCAGTCCATCAAATCTGCAATCATTTTTGTTTATCCTATTTTCTTTCATTCTCACCCACATTCTTATCAACTCCTCCCCCCCCCCAATATTCTCAACTCCTCCCCCCCCACACATTCTCATCAACTCCGCCCTCCCCCACATTCTCATCAACTCCTCCCCCCCCCACATTCTCATCAACTGCTCCTCCCCCCCACATTCTCATCAACTCCGCCCTCCCCCACATTCTCATCAACTCCTCCCCTCCCCCCCCACATGCTCATCAACTCCTTCCCCCCTCCCAGATTCTATCACTATTCCAAACATTAGGGACTATTTACAGTAACCAATTAACCCACAACCCACATATTTTGGGGATGTAAGGGGGAAACCAATGTGTTACAGAGAGAACATGCAAACTCCACACTGAAAGCATCAATGATTAGGATTGAACCCATTCATCTGGAGCAGTGACACAGAATGTCTAGTTGCTGCACCAGCACACTGCCCACAGAACAAAATATCAGCGAGTTTAACTCAAGTATGATGAGCATGTAGTCTGGCTTTCGCTCCTTGCAAATTGTACGCTGCACATCTGTGCTCCGGTTTCACATAGAGTGAAAGTGTGGAAACAGGCCCTTCAGCCTAACTTGCCAACACCGGCCAACATGTCCCAGCTACACTAGTTCCACCTGCCAGCATTTGGTCCATATCGCTCCAAACCTGTCCTATCCATGTACCTGTCTAACTGCTTCTTAAATGTTGGGATAGTCCCAGCCTCAACTACCTTCTCTGGCATCTTGTTCCATACACCCACCACACTTTGTGTGAAAAAGTTACCCCTCAGATCCCTATTAAATCTTTTCTCCTTCACCTTAAACCTATGTCCTGTGGCCCTCGATTCACCTACTCTGGGCAAGAGACTCTGCGCATCTAATGAATGTTCATTGTTTATATTATCACAACCATGAACACCAAATAAATCTACTGCAAAAGGAGTGTGTTGTGTCTCAAAGTGCCTAGGTCCAGGTACATGATAGACATGGCTTTGATTGGAAGTGGGAGCAAATATTAATGTGTAAATTGCTTTTTTATATGCCTTTTATAGTTTAAAACTTCTGTTTCTTCACCTGACAATGGGCTTTAATTAAACTATTTAGGAGAGCAAAGGATAAAGAGGTTACTTTTGACACGATTGGAAATGGGTTGAAGAACTGAACAAGAGTTGATTGGAAGTTTGGGCGTCACACGCAGTGCTAACGGAGGTACCTGATTTGTTTGGCTTCTCCAGTGTGTGCAACAAATAAAGAATACTAAACTGAAAGAAGAGCACTTCACCTGGTGTATTTGGAACCCTGAACAATGAAATGTAAATGGGAATGCACTGCAGGGTAAAAATGGCATGTGAAGGTGAAGGGCATTGGTGGTGTTGGCAGGAGCACTCCACTGTGAAGGAATAGTCGACAGTATGTTGATATTTGATGTAGTTAGTTGACTTGAGGTTCGGACCAGTGCAAATTACCTGCAATTCATAGATTCATAGAGTTATAAAGCACTGATACAGGCTCTTCAACTCAACTAATTTGTGTCAACCAAAATACCTGTGTAATCTTGCGTAGGAAGGAACTGCAGATGCTGGTTTAAAACCAAAGATAGACACAAAAAGCTGGAGTAACTTAGCAAGTCAGGCAGCATCTCCGGAGAAAAGGAATAGGTGATGTTTCGGGTCGAGACCCTTATTCAGATTGAGAGTCAGGGGAAAGGGAGACAAGAGATATTGACAATGATATAGAGATTTATACTGTAGAACAAATGAATGAAAGATATGCAAAAAGCAACAATGATCAAGGAAAGGTGGAGCCCACAAGGGTCCATGTACTGGGCCAAAGACATCTTCATCATTGTTATTGCACCTGCCTCTCCCCCTACCACTGGTGCTGTGCCATATACCTACTACCCTCAGTGGGAAAACCTGCCCCTTAAATGCAGTTTAAGTCTTTCCCATCTCATCTTAAACCTATGCCCTTAAGTTTTAAACTGCCCATCCCGAGAAAAAAACTATCCTATCCACACCCCTCAATTTTATAAATCTCTAAAATCATCCCTCAGCCTCCTTCACTCCAGGGAAAAGAGCCTCAGCCTATGCAATCGTTCCTTTTAACTCAAACCTTCCAGTGAAACTTTTCTGCACTCCCTCTGGCCTTATCATACCTATTCTACAGCATGGAGACCACAACTGCATGCAAAACTATAAGTGTGGTCTAACTAAATATTTGAATAACTAATATGACATTCTATCTCCTATCATCAATTCTTCAGCTGGTGAAGGAAAGCAGACAATTACCAAATTGCCGTTAAAAGCATCTAATTTAAGTTTTTCAACGTATTTCCCCGGTGCGGGACAAATAACGGAATATATATGTATTTGCTATCCGTAACAATTGGCTTGCTGTTGACTTGACCCAAAATCATAGGCCAAGTTACTGAGTACACAGGATCGCACCACCTCACATCTTCCCATCTCCATCCCTTTCCGCTTTCCCCAGACACCGTTCCCTCTGTAACTCCATGGTTCACTCGTCCCTTCCCACCCAAACCACCCCCTCCCCAGGTACCTTTCCCTGCAACTGCAGGAGATGCAACACCTGTCCTTAAACCTCCGCCCTCGACTCTGTCCAAGGACCCCGACAGTCCTTTCAGCAGAGATTTACTTGCACTTCCTCCAATCTCATCTACTCTATCCGGTGGTCCCAGTGTGGGTCCTATATATCAGTAAGATCAAGAGTAGACTGGGCGATCATTTCACTGAACACTTACGCTCAGTCCGCCTTGGCCTACGCGATGTCTCATTTGCCAAACATTTTAACTCCCCTACGCATTCCCATACTGACCATTCTATGCTGGGCCTCCTCCACTGTCAGTGTGCAGCCATGTACAAATTGGAGGAACACCTCACATTTTGCTTGGGCAGCTTACAACCCAGTGGACTCCCTCTCCCTCCCCCTCTACCCTAATCGCCCTACCAGTTCCAGTGGTCGCATCCTTGCATCTCTCTGGTCATCACCTCGTCCCCAGCCAACAATGGGCCATGATGGCCTCCACCCTTCCTGCGGTCATCTGCTGCCAGCCCAGGTTTGTTCTGGACTTTTCTCACCTCATTTATTTCCTCCCCCCTCTACTTTCAGTCTGAAGAAGGGTTCTGACCCTTCTTTTTCTCCAGAGATGCTGTCTGACCCGCTGAGTTACTCCAACATTTTGTGTCTATCTTCAGTATAAACCAGCATCTGTAGTCCCTTCCTACACATCAGATGAGATGTCATTTTGCAATTGTAAAAATGTTGGTCAGGTCACACTTTGACCCATTGTGCAGTCTGTTTCCAACACTATAGGAAATACATGGCAGATTAGAAAAAAATAAGCAATTCACCAGGAAACTGTATGCAATGGAGCGCTTTCGTTACATAGATTAGTTGCAAGAACAGGCTAGGTTTGTTCTCAATGGAGTGCAGGAGGCAGGGATTATAAATAGGCATAAATTGAGTAGATAGTAGAGGCTGAAGGGTAACACCCCAAAATGTCATTAGTGCATTTATTTCCACAGATAATACTTGATGCCTGTTTTCCAGTTCACCAGGATGTTGCCTGAAATGGAGGGCTTTAGATACAAAGAGAGGGTCGACACAAAATGCTGCAGTAACTCAGGACAGGCAGCATCTCTGGAGAAAAGGAATGGGTGACGTTTCGGGTCGAGACCCTTCTTCGCTCTTCAGATTCTTCTTCAGTCTGAAGAAGGGTCTCGACCCGAAACATCACCCATTCCTTCTCTCCAGAGATGCTGCCTGTCCTGAGTTACTGCAGCATTTTGTGATACAAAGCCTCCAGATACAAAGAGAGATTGGATAGGCTGGAATTGTTTACATTGAAGCACAGGAGGCTGAGGGGTAACTTTATAGAGGATTCTGAAATTATGAGGGGCATATAGTAGTTACAGCCTTTTTCCAAGCATAGGAGAATCTGAAACTAGAGAGTTTTGATTTAAGTTGAGAGGAGGAATATTGAAATGAGATTCAAGGGGCAAGAGGTTCCACACGGAGGGTGGCGGACATACAGAACAAGCTCCCAGAGTCGGTGGTAGTAGCAGGTACAATTACAGCATTCAAAAACCACGTACAGGTATGTGGATAAGAAAGGAATGGAGGGATATGAGCCAAATGTGATTAACATAGATAGATACTCAATTTGCATTGAAGAGTCAAGTTGAAGAGCCTATTTCTGATATGGAACAAGCTGCCAGAGGCATATATAATTACAACATTTAGAATGCAGTTGATTGCTGGATGCTTGGTTGTTGGTTGCTGATTTTTGGATCGAGAAGCAGCAGATGGAAATAGCTTATTGCAGGTAAATGGGATTAGTATGGATGGGCAACACAGTAGCACGTACAGGTTGGGTCACAGAACCCATTACTGTGCTGTAACAGCTCCAGTTTGCTAAATATGGCTCATCAAATCAAATCCGCTCAGAAATTCGATGGCAAGCTGCCCAGTTGTATCAAATCACATAGTAATAAATGCTGATCTTATTAGCAAAACTAACACCCTATAAAGGAGTAGAAAAATAGAAAGTAGATGGGCTTAGGAACAGCATAATATTGGATTTTTTTGTCCAGCTCCAATCAAAGACGACTATACTGAAACATCAACCAATTTCTATCTCTCTCACTCCACAAGGATGCTGTCTGATATTTGAATATTTCCAGCATGTTCTGGTTTTGTTCCAGGGTGATCACACTGCCTGTGTGATGCTCAAGAACAGAGTAGGTGAGGGAAATAGGCAGACACCCTGTGGTCCTTGGCCTCCAGCCTCAATGCTTCTGCTGCTGTATATCTCAACGATGTCCAGAGCTTCTTGCTCCATCTGAGTGGTGGCTTGAATGGAGGGTGGCCGTTCCCCAGTACAAGTCAGATTCCTTGCTTTGTGTGCCAACTTGTCCTGTGGAAAGAGGTGGCAATGTTAGCATCTAGTTACTGTAATAATTATGGGGGTGTGAGGCAGCTTCACATCATGTATGGAGGGAGGGGAGAGTAGCACAAGGTGGCCAAGATTTGCTTGCAGACAGGTGAAAACATTTAACTCACGAATAAGAATTTTACAGTTACCAGGTCAAAGCTGAATTATAGCTGTGGTGAAAATGTTTGGTGAGCTTACAACTGAGAATTCTCTGCCTCAGAAGGCAGTGGAGGCCAATTCTCTGGATGCTTTCAAGAGAGAGTTAGATAGAGCTCTTAAGGATAGCGGAGTCAGGGGGTATGGGGAGAAGGTAGGAATGGGGTACTGATTGTGGATGATCAGCCATGATCACATTGAATGACAGTGCTGGCTCGAAGGGCCGAATGGCCTACTCCTGCACCTATTGTCTATTGACTATTGTCTAACATGTTTATTCAATTAAATCATCACTGATCTGAATCTTAACTCCAACTTGTACTCCCATTCAAAAGGCTAAGAATCTCTGTTTTTTAATTATTAATTGAAAGAGGGATGTGCACTTATAAAGCACCTTTCATGACATCAGGTCTTCCCAAAGCACATGACAACCAATTACATTTTTCTGAAGTGGAGTTACTGCCGTAACATTGGAAATAATACACCTAAAATGCACGCCATTCCCCAAAACAATAAACCCTAGCCCTAATTAGCAGATGTCATTGAGAAGCAGATATTGATCCAAATAGAAATGCCTGCTGCCTAGACTCACTGCCAATGAACCTGGCCAACTACCTACACTCATCTGTAACTAATCCAGAGTGACAAAGAAGCAGAATCTCAAACACTGAGAGTTAGGCAGTAGAAGATATCAAAGAGCCCACAGTGAGCCCACACTCAGCCAGTATACTGAACCCCCTCCATCAGAACTCCTGGCACTTAGACTGGAGAGGAGCACCTCACCTCCTGTTCGAGCTGAAAGGTGTTTTTAAACAGATTTAAATGGCATCCAATATATTTTCTAAAAGTGCTGTGGATAAAACTAAATTTAAAAAACACCATAAAATTTAAACAATGAAAATACATAAATAAAGTACAACGTAAAAAATATTTTGTTCTCCTAATCTCTAGGGCTGGAACAACCAACCAAATTAATGTGATATGTGAAGAAAGGAACTGCAAATCAACACACTGAAGATCAACACAGAGTGCTGGAGTAACTCAGCAGGACAGGCAGCATCTCTGGAGAAAATGGATGGGTGGCGTTTTGGGTTGGGATCCTTCTTCAGACTGAGGGGAGGGAACTGGTCATAAGTAAAGGTCAGAACAAAGCAGGGTCGACAACAGATGACCAAGGAAGGTTGGAGCCCATAATTGCCCATTTTTGGCTGAGGAAGAAGTGATAACAAAGGGATACAAGGATGTGAACAGTGGAACTAGCAGGACGACTAGTCTAGGGTGGGGGAAGGGGGGGAGGAAGAGAGGGAATGCATGGGGTTACTTGAAATTAGAGAAATTCTGTGAGCTTTGAGAAAATAGAGAAATTCACAAAAGCATATTCCTCGGTTCATTGGGCAAGTTCAAGAAGTCTCGCCCATTTTGTTTTCATCTCTGACCTTTATCCAACCATCTGCCTCCCCTAGCAAATGTTCACATATTACCTGCCTCAATTTGTCCTGCTCCTGCCCTTCCTCTCTTTCCGCTTTCTCCCACCCCCCCCCCCCCCTCTCTAAGATCAATCTGAAGGATCCCGACCTGAAATATTACCTATCCATGTTCTCCAGGGGTGCCGCCTGACCTGCTGAGTTACTCCAGCACTTTGTGCCTTTTTTCCCAGGATGTAATTTCTTGCAATATGCAGACTGCTCAATAACCAGGATAACTAATACTACATTATTCACCTGCTGACTAAAAATGTGACAATTTGTGAACATCACCTGGGCCTGCACTTCATCCTCCAGCACCTAGACTGCAAGGGGACCTATGCAAAGATTTTGTTTGTGGACATTAGCTCTGCATTTAACACCATTGTGCCAGACCTACTACACTCCAAACTCTCCCAGTTGACTGTGCCTGAACCCCTCTGAATCAACTTCCTGACAGACATGAAGCAGCACACGAGGTTGGGAGAGCACATCTCGGACCCGCAGACACTCAACATAGGAGCACCGCAAGGCTGCATAATCTCCTCTCTACTTTACTCTCTCTACGCCAACGACTCCACCTCCACGGACTCCTCTGTCAAGCTTCTCAAGTTTGCGGATAACACAACCCTGATAGGACTGATCCACGATGGGGAGGAATCTGCCTACAGACAGGAAGTGACACAGCTGGCATCCTGGTGCCTTCGTAACAACCTGAAGCTCAATGCTCTTAACACAGTGGAACTGATTGTAGACTTTAGGAGAGCTTCCCCTCCCCTCCCACCACTCACCATCAACAACACCACAGCCACAAATGTGGAGTCATTTAAGTTCCTTGGAACCATCATCTCCAAAGACCTTAAATGGGAGGCCACCATCGACTCCAGTCAAAAAAGCCCAACAGAGGATGTACTTCCTGCGGCAGATGAGGAAATGCAATTTGCCACAGGCAACGGTGGTCTAATTCTATACTGTCATCGTAGAGTCCGTCCTCACCTTCTCAATCATGGTCTGGTTTGGCTCAGCCACCAAGCACAACATCTGGAGGCTACAACAAATCATTGGAGGTGTGGCTGTGTTCTGTAGCTGCGGCTCACCGGCAGTCTCTCCATTTTTGTTGTTGTTTTTTTTGTCATTGTCGTTGTTAAATGTACGTTTTGTTTTATTTTTAATTCTGTGTATGTAGGGGGGTGGTGGGGGGGGTTGGGGGAAACCTATTTTTTCAAATCTCCTCCTCAACGGAGATGCGACCTTTACCGTGTCGTATCTCCGTTCGCGCTACGGCCTAACATCGTGGAGTCGGCAGCCTCCAGCTGGGATCGACCTCAAAGACTCCGGTCGCAGGGCCTGGACTTACCATCTCGGAGGCTTCGGCCGTGGGCCTTGCAGACCGCAACATCGGGAGCTCGCAGGTCCCTGGCTGGCGACCGGCTTTTGGGAGCTCCAGCCGTAACAGCTTCGACCGCCCCGAAGCGCGAGGTACGATCGACCAGCTCGCAGGCCCTTCATCACCCTGCGTGGCTCGGCCGCAGCACTTTCCATCGCCCGGTGGGGGCTCAGGACTTTCATCGGCCTGCTCGGCTCGGCCCTGGGACTTTCCATCGCCCAGTGGGGGCTCAGGACTTTCATCGGCCTGCTCGGCTCGGCCCTGGGACTTTCCATCGCCCGGTGGGGGCTTCAAAAAGTTGGGAGCCTCGATCACCTCGTGGCACCACGGGAGAAGAATGAGGAGGAGATAAGACTTTGCCTTCCATCACAGTGAGGGTATGCCTAGAGCAATCACTGTGATGGCTGTTTTGTGTAAAAAATTATATCTGTGTGTCTTGTGCTTTTTAATGTCTACTGCCGGACCCTGACGTGAGAGGACGCTGGCGTTGAGTATTCGCCGCTTTTCCGTCAGGATAGTTTGTCTGTTTGTTTCTATGTTCATTGTTTTTGTAAAGCGCTTTGAGCATGTGATAAGGCGCTATATAAAATAAATGGATTATTATTATTATTATTATTCGATCAGCTGAGAAGGTTGTTGGCTGAAACCTTCCCCCCCATTGACTGTATGGGCTGTATATATATGATATGATATGATATTGACGAACTGTACACTGCAAGGGCCAGGATGCGAGCAGGCAAGATCATCTCTGACCCCTCCAATTGTGACAATTGCTACACCAATACAGGAGAGACTTTGGGTCCAGGGCTCACCCTCTCAGTCACTCTCTCCCCTTCCCTGTCCCCCCTCGACGAGGAATGGTCCAATTAGTCTAGTAATATTATAAAGTAGAGAAGAGCAGAGCAAACACATTGAACATGGTTTGCCTACAATTGCTCATCATATTATATAAAGGGCACATAGTCACTGGAGGAGCTCAAATCAATGACAAGGATGAAACCAGAACAAGGTTATATTCAACAAAATAAAATGAATTAATGCTCATTGTATTATTTCACGTGTGAGGAAGAGCAACATCAATACAAAGTATACAAAAAGTCAGCCTGGGATTTAAGGAAAAGTTATTTTATCCAAAGTGTGGTGAGAATACCAGGAGAATCTGTCATCTGATGAAAGTTCATCAACTTTATACACTAACTCAACAGATGCTGTTCGACCTGCTAAATGACCATTTCCAACATTTTCTGTCCTCAAGAGCATATTTGGGCAACGCTCAACCACACGGGTGGGACAATAATGAGCGGTTAGTTATAATGGGCGGTGGCTTTCCTGGAGAACACAGCCCGGCCCAGCCCGGTGAGTGTGGCCCGGCCCACCCCGGTGAGTGTGGCCCGGCCCGTGTGGCCCAGCCCGGTGAGTGTGGCCCGGCCCGTGTGGCCCAGCCCGGTGAGTGTGGCCCGGCCCGGTGAGTGTGGCCCGGCCCGGTGAGTGTGGCCCGGCCCGTGTGGCCCAGCCCGGTGAGTGTGGCCCGGCCCGGCCCGGTGAGTGTGGCCCGGCCCGTGTGGCCCAGCCCGGTGAGTGTGGCCCGGCCCGTGTGGCCCAGCCCGGTGAGTGTGGCCCGGCCCGGCCCGGTGAGTGCGGCCAGGCCCGGTGAGTGTGGCCCGGCCCGGTGAGTGTGGCCCGGCCCGTGTGGCCGAGCCCGGTGAGTGTGGCCCGGCCCGGCCCGGTGAGTGTGGCCCGGCCAGTGTGGCCCGGCCCGGCCCGGTGAGTGTGGCCCGGCCCGTGTGGCCCAGCCCGGTGAGTGTGGCCCGGCCCGTGTGGCCCAGCCCGGTGAGTGTGGCCCGGCCCGGTGAGTGTGGCCCGGCCCGGTGAGTGTGGCCCGGTCCGGCCCAGTGAGTGTGGCCCGGCCCGGTGTGTGTGGCCCGGCCCAGCCCGGTGAGTGTGGCCCGGCCCGGCCCGGTGAGTGTGGCCCGGCCCGTGTGGCCCAGCCCGGTGAGTGTGGCCCGGCCCGTGTGGCCCAGCCCGGTGAGTGTGGCCCGGCCCGGCCCGGTGAGTGCGGCCCGGCCCGGTGAGTGTGGCCCGGCCCGGTGAGTGTGGCCCGGCCCGTGTGGCCGAGCCCGGTGAGTGTGGCCCGGCCCGGCCCGGTGAGTGTGGCCCGGCCAGTGTGGCCCGGCCCGGCCCGGTGAGTGTGGCCCGGCCCGTGTGGCCCAGCCCGGTGAGTGTGGCCCGGCCCGTGTGGCCCAGCCCGGTGAGTGTGGCCCGGCCCGGTGAGTGTGGCCCGGCCCGGTGAGTGTGGCCCGGTCCGGCCCAGTGAGTGTGGCCCGGCCCGGTGTGTGTGGCCCGGCCCAGCCCGGTGAGTGTGGCCCGGCCCGGCCCGGTGAGTGTGGCCCGGCCCGTGTGGCCCAGCCCGGTGAGTGTGGCCCGGCCCGTGTGGCCCAGCCCGGTGAGTGTGGCCCGGCCCGGTGAGTGTGGCCCGGCCCGGTGAGTGTGGCCCGGCCCGGCCCAGTGAGTGTGGCCCGGCCCGGTGTGTGTGGCCCGGCCCAGCCCGGTGAGTGTGGCCCGGCCCGGCCCGGTGAGTGTGGCCCGGCCCGGTGAGTGTGGCCCGGCCCGTGTGGCCGAGCCCGGTGAGTGTGGCCCGGCCCGGCCCGGTGAGTGTGGCCCGGCCAGTGTGGCCCAGCCCGGTGAGTGTGGCCCGTCCCGTGTGGCCCAGCCCGGTGAGTGTGGCCCGGCCCGGTGAGTGTGGCCCGGCCCGTGTGGCCCAGCCCGGTGAGTGTGGCCCGGCCCGGCCCGGTGAGTGTGGCCCGGCCCGTGTGGCCCAGCCCGGTGAGTGTGGCCCGGCCCGGCCCGGCCAGTGTGGCCCGGCCCGGTGAGTGTGGCCCGGCCCGTGTGGCCCAGCCCGGTGAGTGTGGCCCGGCCCGGCCCGGTGAGTGTGGCCCGGCCCGGTGAGTGTGGCCCGGCCCGTGTGGCCGAGCCCGGTGAGTGTGGCCCGGCCCGGCCCGGTGAGTGTGGCCCGGCCCGTGTGGCCCAGCCCGGTGAGTGTGGCCCGGCCCGTGTGGCCCAGCCCGGTGAGTGTGGCCCGGCCCGGCCCGGTGAGTGCGGCCCGGCCCGGTGAGTGTGGCCCGGCCCGGTGAGTGTGGCCCGGCCCGTGTGGCCCGGCCCGTGTGGCCGAGCCCGGTGAGTGTGGCCCGGCCCGGCCCGGTGAGTGTGGCCCGGCCAGTGTGGCCCGGCCCGGCCCGGTGAGTGTGGCCCGGCCCGTGTGGCCCAGCCCGGTGAGTGTGGCCCGGCCCGTGTGGCCCAGCCCGGTGAGTGTGGCCCGGCCCGGTGAGTGTGGCCCGGCCCGGTGAGTGTGGCCCGGTCCGGCCCAGTGAGTGTGGCCCGGCCCGGTGTGTGTGGCCCGGCCCAGCCCGGTGAGTGTGGCCCGGCCCGGCCCGGTGAGTGTGGCCCGGCCCGTGTGGCCCAGCCCGGTGAGTGTGGCCCGGCCCGTGTGGCCCAGCCCGGTGAGTGTGGCCCGGCCCGGCCCGGTGAGTGTGGCCCGGCCCGGTGAGTGTGGCCCGGCCCGGCCCAGTGAGTGTGGCCCGGCCCGGTGTGTGTGGCCCGGCCCAGCCCGGTGAGTGTGGCCCGGCCCGGCCCGGTGAGTGTGGCCCGGCCCGGTGAGGGTGGCCCGGCCCGTGTGGCCGAGCCCGGTGAGTGTGGCCCGGCCCGGCCCGGTGAGTGTGGCCCGGCCAGTGTGGCCCAGCCCGGTGAGTGTGGCCCGTCCCGTGTGGCCCAGCCCGGTGAGTGTGGCCCGGCCCGGTGAGTGTGGCCCGGCCCGTGTGGCCCAGCCCGGTGAGTGTGGCCCGGCCCGGCCCGGTGAGTGTGGCCCGGCCCGTGTGGCCCAGCCCGGTGAGTGTGGCCCGGCCCGTGTGGCCCAGCCCGGTGAGTGTGGCCCGGCCCGTGTGGCCCAGCCCGGTGAGTGTGGCCCGGCCCGGTGAGTGTGGCCCGGCTCGGTGAGTGTGGCCCAGCCCGGTGAGTGTGGCCCGGCCCGGTGAGTGTGGCCCGGCCCGTGTGGCCCAGCCCGGTGAGTGTGGCCCGGCCCGGCCCGGTGAGTGTGGCCCGGCCCGGCCCGTGTGGCCCGGTGAGTGTGGACCAGTCCGGTGAGTGTGGCCCGGCCCGGCCCGGTGAGTGTGGCCCGGCCCGGTGAGTGTGGCCCGGCCCGTGTAGCCCAGCCCGGTGAGTGTGGCCCGGCCCGGCCCGTTGAGTGTGGCCCGGCCCGTGTGGCCCAGCCCGGTGAGTGTGGCCCGGCCCGGCCCGGTGAGTGCGGCCCAGCCCGGTGAGTGTGGCCCGGCCCGGTGAGTGTAGCTCGGACCGGCGAGTGTGGCCCGGCCCGGTGAGTGTGGCCCGGCCCGGTGAGTGTGGCCCGGCCCGGTGAGTGTGGCCCGGCCCGGTGAGTGTGGCCCGGCCCGGTGAGTGTGGCCCGGCTCGGTGAGTGTGGCCCGGCCCGGTGAGTGTGGCCCGGCCCGGTGAGTGTGGCCCGGCCCGGTGAGTGTGGCCCGGCCCGGTGAGTGTGGCCCGGCCCGGTGAGTGTGGCCCGGCTCGGTGAGTGTGGCCCGGCCCGGTGAGTGTGGCCCGGCCCGGTGAGTGTGGCCCGGCCCGTGTGGCCCAGCCCGGTGAGTGTGGCCCGGCCCGGCCCGGTGAGTGTGGCCCGGCCCGGCCCGTGTGGCCCGGTGAGTGTGGACCAGTCCGGTGAGTGTGGCCCGGCCCGGCCCGGTGAGTGTGGCCCGGCCCGGTGAGTGTGGCCCGGCCCGTGTAGCCCAGCCCAGTGAGTGTGGCCCGGCCCGGCCCGCTGAGTGTGGCCCGGCCCGTGTGGCCCAGCCCGGTGAGTGTGGCCCGGCCCGGCCCGGTGAGTGTGGCCCAGCCCGGTGAGTGTGGCCCGGCCCGGTGAGTGTAGCTCGGCCCGGCGAGTGTGGCCCGGCCCGTGTGGCCCAGCCCGGTGAGTGTGGCCCAGCCCGGTGAGTGTAGCTCGGCCCGGCCCGGTGAGTGTGGCCCGGCCCGTGTGGCCCGGCCCGTGTGGCCCAGCCCGGTGAGTGTGGCCCGGCACGGCCCGTGTGGCCCGGCACGGCCCGTGTGGCCCGGCCCGGTGAGTGTGGCCCGGCCCGGTGAGTGTGGCCCGGCCTGTGTGGCCCAGCCCGGTGAGTGTGGCCCAGCCCGGTGAGTGTGGCACGGCCCGGTGAGTGTGGCCCAGCCCGGTGAGTGTGGCCCAGCCCGGTGAGTGTGGCCCGGCCCGCTGAGTGTGGCCCGGCCCGGTGAGTGTGGCCCGGCCCGGGGAGTGTGGCCCGGCCCGGGGAGTGTGGCCCGGCCCGTGTGGCCCAGCCCGGTGAGTGTGGCCCAGCCCGGTGAGTGTGGCCCAGCCCGGTGAGTGTGGCCCGGCCCGGTGAGTGTGGCCCGGCCCGGTGAGTGTGGCCCGGCCCGGTGAGTGTGGCCCGGCCCGGTGAGTGTGGCCCGGCTCGGTGAGTGTGGCCCAGCCCGGTGAGTGTGGCCCGGCCCGGTGAGTGTGGCCCGGCCCGGTGAGTGTGGCCCGGCCCGGTGAGTGTGGCCCGGCTCGGTGAATGTGGCCCAGCCCGGTGAGTGTGGCCCGGCCCGGTGAGTGTGGCCCGGCCCGTGAGGCCCAGCCCGGTGAGTGTGGCCCGGCCCGGCCCGGTGAGTGTGGCCCGGCCCGGCCCGTGTGGCCTGGTGAGTGTGGACCAGTCCGGTGAGTGTGGCCCGGCCCGGCCCGGTGAGTGTGGCCCGGCCCGGTGAGTGTGGCCCGGCCCGTGTAGCCCAGCCCGGTGAGTGTGGCCTGGCCCGGCCCGCTGAGTGTGGCCCGGCCCGTGTGGCCCAGCCCGGTGAGTGTGGCCCGGCCCGGTGAGTGTGGCCCAGCCCGGTGAGTGTGGCCCGGCCCGGCCCGGCCCGGTGAGTGTGGCCCAGCCCGGTGAGTGTGGCCCGGCCCGGTGAGTGTAGCTCGGCCCGGCGAGTGTGGCCCGGCCCGTGTGGCTCAGCCCGGTGAGTGTGGCCCAGCCCGGTGAGTGTAGCTCGGCCCGGCCCGGTGAGTGTGGCCCGGCCCGTGTGGCCCAGCCCGGTGAGTGTGGCCCGGCACGGCCCGTGTGGCCCGGCCCGGTGAGTGTGGCCCAGCCCGGTGAGTGTGGCCCGGCCCGGTGAGTGTGGCCCGGCCTGTGTGGCCCAGCCCGGTGAGTGTGGCCCAGCCCGGTGAGTGTGGCCCGGCCCGGTGAGTGTGGCCCAGCCCGGTGAGTGTGGCCCAGCCCGATGAGTGTGGCCCGGCCCGCTGAGTGTGGCCCGGCCCGTGTGGCCCAGCCCGGTGAATGTGGCCCAGCCCGGTGAGTGTGGCCCGGCCCGTGTGGCCCAGCCCGGTGAGTGTGGCCCGGCCCGGTGAGTGTGGCCCGGCCCAGGGAGTGTGGCCCGGCCCGTGTGGCCCAGCCCGGTGAGTGTGGCCCAGCCCAGTGAGTGTGGCCCGGCCCGGTGAGTTTGGCCCGGCCCGGTGAGTGTGGCCCGGCCCGGTGAGTGTGGCCCGGCCCGGTGAGTGTGGCCCGGCCCGGTGAGTGTGGCCCGGCTCGGTGAGTGTGGCCCAGCCCGGTGAGTGTGGCCCGGCCCGGTGAGTGTGGCCCGGCCCGTGTGGCCCAGCCCGGTGAGTGTGGCCCGGCCCGGCCCGTGTGGCCCGGTGAGTGTGGACCAGTCCGGTTAGTGTGGCCCGACCCGGCCCGGTGAGTGTGGCCCGGCCCGTGTGGCCCAGCCCGGTGAGTGTGGCCCGGCCCGCTGAGTGTGGCCCGGCCCGTGTGGCCCAGCCCGGTGAGTGTGGCCCAGCCCGGTGAGTGTGGCCCGGCCCAGTGAGTGTGGCCCAGCCCGGTGAGTGTGGCCCGGCCCGGTGAGTGTAGCTCGGCCCGGCGAGTGTGGCCCGGCCCGTGTGGCCCAGCCCGGTGAGTGTGGCCCAGCCCGGTGAGTGTAGCTCGGCCCGGCCCGGTGAGTGTGGCCCGGCCCGTGTGGCCCGGCCCGTGTGGCCCAGCCCGGTGAGTGTGGCCCGGCACGGCCCATGTGGCCCGGCCCGGTGAGTGTGGCCCAGCCCGGTGAGTGTGGCCCGGCCCGGTGAGTGTGGCCCGGCCTGTGTGGCCCAGCCCGGTGAGTGTGGCCCGGCCCGGTGAGTGTGGCCCGGCCCGTGTGGCCCAGCCCGGTGAGTGTGGCCCGGCCCGGTGAGTGTGGCCCGGCCCGTGTGGCCCAGCCCGGTGAGTGTGGCCCGGCCCGGTGAGTGTGGCCCGGCCCGGTGAGTGTGGCCCGGCCCGTGTGGCCCGGCCCGGCGGTGCATTGGCGCTGGCGGTCAGCGAGTATTCACTCACTCACCCTGGCGGTGCGGGTCAGGTCGTTGAACTTCTTGCGGCACTGCAGCCATGAGCGGGGGGTTCCGCTCTGCAGGTTGACGCGGAGCGCCACCTCCCTCCACGCCTGGCGCAGCGTCTGGCGCGGCATCTTCCTGCCGTCCGCGGGGAACAGCAGTTCCCTGCGGGCCCGCACCTGCTCCACCAGCACCCGCAACGCAACGTCGCTGAAGCGCGGGGCCCGCGGCTCCGCCATCCCCCCCCCCCGGACAGGCGGGCGGGCAGACAGGCTAGACCTCCGCTAAACGGGGCGGCTGCACAGGGGACAGTCAAACAGGCGGGGCAGACAGATTGGCGGGGACGGCGAGACGGGTCGGGGGGGGGGGCTGCACGTGCGGGGCGGGAGGGGCTGCACGTGCCGGGGGGTGTGCACGTGGCGGGGGGGTGCACGTGGCGGGGGGGGTTCAGACTCAGCGCCGGATTTTCCTTCAAACCGGCGTTCGCTGCGCCGGAAGTCCCGACTGGGCGGTGGGCCTCGCACCGGAAGTCCCGCCCTTCAATCGCGCGGACCAATGGGAGCCGCGGTCCCAGAGGTAGGGCCCCGCCCCCTGGCCGTCACTCCCCCCACAGATGCTGCCTGACCCACTGTTACTCCAGCATTGTGTGTCCCCTCCACAGATGCTGCTTGACCCGAAGTTATTCCAGCAATGTGTGTCCACCTTTTCCATACATGCTGCCTGACGAGCTGAATTACTCTTATGTATATATCTTTGGCTTAAACCACTGTCTGCAGTAGAGAGCATATTGACTGGTTGCATCATGTAGAAACATAGAAAATAGGTGCAAGAGGAGGCCGTTTGGCCCTTCTAGCCTATTCATGGCTGATCACCCACAATCAGTAACTGGTGCCTGCCTTCTCTCCGTATCCCGACTCCACTAGCCCCTCGAGCTCTATCTAACTCTTTTAAATTCATCCAGTGAATTGGCCTCCACTGACTTCTGTGGCAGAGAATTCCACAAATTCACAACTCTCTGGGTGAAAAAGTTTCTTCTCATCTCAGTTTTAAATGGCCTCCCCTTTATTCTTAGACTGTGTCCACTGGTTCTGGAATAAATACCTTCGATTTGTACCAGCATCTGCAGTTATTTTCTTATAAAGATAGTCCAAGGGTCACCAATGAGATAGATAGTTGTTCAGCACTGCTCTCCAGTTATGGTAGGATGGTTCATATGTGGCAAAAATGCCGAGAGTAGACAGCACGTCATGCAGCATCTTTGGCAATACAAACTCTGTTTCTCTTTCGACGGATGCTGCCAGATCTAGATAAGTACAGAATAGGTTGTCGACTTTGACGGACGTCAGGGGTTATGGGGACAAGGCAGTTGAACGGGGTTAGGAGGAAGAGATGGATCAGACAGGATTGAATGGCGGAGTAGACTTGACGGGCCGAATGGCCTAATTCTGCTCCTGCCGCCTATGAAATCACCTATCTGCTGAATGCTTCCTGCATTTTCTGCTTTTGTTTCAGATTTGCAGCATCTGCAGATGTTAGACTGGTGTGAGAGATGGAACTGTTGATTAGTATGTCAACATCCACCATCACTCACAGGGGCTCTCTTGGTTTGGACCAGTGAAGCAGGGCATTCACTCGATCCCAACTATGTTCCGTGCTTGCTTTGCTGAACTGCTGAAATCAGATTAATTCAAGCTGAAGCATTTTCTCAATGCCATTTACCAAGTCAGCACCTTTAATGGGAAAAATAATATTAATTTTCAGGCATATCTCTGTCAATATTTTAATTACATTTTAAATTATCTGACTGCTCAGATTCTCAGACTAGCTGATGTGTTCTGAATGCCAGCCAGGATTACATTAAAAATACAGAGGCCCATGAATAAATATTAAATTAATTAAATAGAAAATTTGTGTCGCAATGGTAGACATACTAACTAGGGAAATGTTGAGGTGTCAATAAAATTGCATTTTCAACAAATTTATGATTAAATTAGATTTTGTTTTTAAAGCTGTCCAGCTTTTCATTGGAAAGTCAATGTTGAATGATTTCTGTATGAATATGCTCAATTTGATCCAGGAATTTTTCAATCTCCACGATTTTTCATTACTGCCGTGGCTTAGAGTTGACACTTTTTGCTCCTGAGTCAGAAGGTTATGAGTTCGACTCCAAGTCCAGCAGTTTAAAGCTACATCATGTTTACTGGGGGGAGGGGGGGTTCTACATTAGAAACATAGAACAGATTTTAAGGGGTTGGACACGTTAGAGGCAGAAAACATGTTCCCAATGTTGGGGGAGTCCAGAACTAGGGGCCACAGTTTAAGAATAAGGGGTAGGCCATTTAGAACGGAGGTGAGGAAAAACTTTTTCAGTCAGAGTTGTAAATCTGTGGAATTCTCTGCCTCAGAAGGCAGTGGAGACCAAGTCTCTGAATGCATTCAAGAGAGAGCTAGATGGAGTTCTTAAGGGGGTATGGGGAGAAGGCAGGAACGGGGTACTGATTGAGAATGATCAGCCATGATCACATTGAATGGCGGTGCTGGCTCGAAGGGCCTACTCCTGCACCTAATGTCTATTGTCTATTGTCCCCCAATATTGGGAACATTTTTCCTGCATCTACCTTGTCCAGTCCTTTTATAATTTTATACGTCTCTATAAGATCCCCTCTCATCCTTTTAAACCAGTGAATATAAGTCCAGTCTTTCCAATCTTTCCTCATATGACAGCCCCTCCATCCCAGGGATTAACCTCATGAACCTACGCTGCACTGCTTCAATAACAAGGATGTCCTTCCTCAAATTAGGAGACCAAAAGTGTACACAATACTCCAGATGTGGTCTCACCAGGGCCCTATACAACTGCAGAAGGACCTCTTCACTCCTATACTCAAATGCTCTCGTTATGAAGTCCAACATGCCATTAGATTTCTTCACTGCCTCCTGTAACTGCACGCTTACTTTCAGTGACTGGTGTACAAGGACACCAAGGTCTCATTGCACTTCCCCTTTACTTAATCTGACACCATTGAGATAATAATCTGCCTCCTTGTTTTTGCCACCTACGTGGATAATGTCACATTTATCTACATTATACTGCATCTGCCATGCATCTGCCCACTCACTCAACCTGTCCAGGTCACCCTGCAACCTCCTAACATCCCCTTCGCAGTGCACACTGCCACCCAGCTTTATAGACAATAGGTGCAGGAGGAGGCCATTCGGCCCTTCGAGCCAGCACCGCCATTCAATGTGATCATGGCTGATCATTCTCAATCAGTACTGTAAGATTTGAGAAGTTTTCCCTCATTTGGAAAGCAACACAATACCAAAGAGCTGCAGTTTGGACATTTTAAACGAGAGACTGGGGCTGATAGCGGAGAAAGGCTGCGGTCAGATTAACAAAGGATGTCACAATCCGTGGGTCCTAAAATGGCCGCAGGACCTCGTGACCAGCCACAAAAAGTAAAAACCTTACAACCCAGTCTCTAGGTTTCTGCAAAGCTACGGCCAGAACAAAGGATGGGTATTGGCCATGCAGAAACCTACGAAACCAGGTCGGAGTCCAGACACTGGGGCGCTGACATCAGCATACTCACAATGCCCCAAGCCGACCTAAACAGTTCATCTCAGTGAGGGGGCACAATAGCCCATAGAAAACTACCTGGTAGGTGATGGGAAACCAGTTAACACCCATCACCTCACAATGAAATCCCAATTTACACCGTCTGGCCATCCCCGGTATCCCCGACCATAAGGCAGATCAGAAGAAAACCTCATACATATCTTTTTGAACAAAGAGATTCCAAGATCTGGCGGGAGATAGGACGGGTCAGAAACAGTATAACTGGCCACTACTTTTGGGTTTTAAACTCAAGAAGAAATACTGGAAGAAGAAGCTGAAGCTAGAAGAAAACCTGCAAGAAACGCAAGCAGGCAAGAAAACGAATGCAGGAGGAAGAAAAGACAGGCAAGAAAAACGGATGCAAGAGAGAGGAACAGGCACGCAACTCGAAGAGAAATACTGCCAAACGAACAGCCAGTAACCCCAGTAATAGCCCCATGGTGAGCATGCATTCCAAATCCTACATATCCTGGACATAGTTTAGTGTAGAGGGGAGGGTGGTTGTGAATAAACGTTGGGTGTGTACTAAAATATGTGTTGGTCAAGGTTGCGATGCGTCGTGCGTTCCCCATCTTACAGTCGTGTATGTGTCTTGCAGAACTGTGTTTAAGAATTCATAAGTAAAAGGTATTCGTGTATGTGTCTTGCAGAACTGTGTTTAAGAATTCATAAGTAAAAGGTATTCGTGTATATGTCTTATAGAACTGTGTGTGTTTTATGATTCATAGTTATAAGTATTCGTGTGATTCGGTATGTGTTTCATAGTCATGTATTATAGAACTGTATAAGTATTCATGGACAATAGTCCCAAGTGCTGAATAAAAGCCTTTTTTCATTTAAACCCTGGTTTTAAAATCTGGTCTGGTTGAATTTTTTCTGCACTATAAGAGCTCCTGCATCTAAGCCCAGTGTCTAGAACCGTAAGGGGTGAGTGGGTCGAACCACTCACGGGGAACCAGTGTGCACGGCCTGGTCAAGGGATCAGAGCAAGGCACGGGGACCTTAGGTCGGGCGAAAGCTCGGCGCAGAAACCCCTTACAGATAATGGCGACCACGAAGGGACACTGGCAGCAGGATGATAGTGTACCAGAAAAAGATTTTAAAACTAGGGACATAATGGACGAGCGCATTGCGGACTATGTGTTTAGTAAGGTGAATATCACCAAACAATGGATGTGTGCGTTACTAGATGACAAGCGCCCACTGGATGCAGCAATCCGGTGGACGGCCAGTACAGCCCATAAGAAATCTGTAGAGAAGGCGGTCTGGCTGACCTGCTATAAAAAGCAGGTCCAGCTTTTGGACCGTGTGGTTGTGGCACAGGCAGCCCAGATCAGGGACCTTCAGGAGGAGGTAGAGGAGAAGGCTGCGGGTGGGAACCAGTTGATTGAGGCTCTGGACTCTTTAAACAAGGAGCGCCGGGTCGTGACCAACCGCCACGAAGCCAGGGTAGAGCTGATGGAGTGTCAGATCACTGAGGCTATGCGCAGTAAGGGCAAGCTCAGGGAGCAGTGCGCTTCCCTGAGCCACCAGCTGGAGACCCAGGAAGAGAAACTTAAGGGAGTTAGGGCAGCCTATAAAATGGTTTTGGAGGACAGGTCGGAAGGGGCCGACCATGGGGCCTGCCTGCAGGAGATAGAGGGTCTGCGGGGTGCTTTAAATAAAGCAAGCGGGCTGGTCTATTTGATGACCCCCCCCGCGGGCCAGTCACTAGCGGGTGCGAAGGTCCCGGTTCCGATCCCTAGAAAGACCATGGTGGCTTCAGCCCCCAGACTCCACAATTCCCCTAGCTACGAGGCATCCTGGAAAAGGGGTAGTGTAGGGGAAAGAGAGAGAGAGGAGCTCCCGGTAGAATACTCGGCACCGGCACCCATGTGCCCGGTCCTGGAAACCAGACGGGGACCCACCGCGCTGAATGGGGACGCCGGACCCATTCAGAGCGAGATCGTGGTGCCCCACAGCTCCCAGCAGTTAAGAGCTATGATCGGACATGTAATTAAATTGTCCGAATCAGGGGACCCTTCGCTGCATTTTAGGGAGATCGAGCAAACCGCCGCAATCAACGGTTGCGACGAGGGAGAACGGGCAAAATTGTTGCTGTTCTCCCTGGACAGCTCGATCCTCCAATGCCTCTCAGATGAGAGTAAAAGAGGGACCAGGACCTACGATCTCCTGCGGGACGAGGTCCTGGAAGTCTTGGGGGTGGGGGATGAGGGTCCCTTTGCCCGATTAGGGAAGACCCTCCAGATGGAGGGAGAACCCCCAAGAGTTTTTGCGGCGCGACTATGGACGGTATATCAGAGTAGTTGCCCGCACGTCCCCGCCCGGGATGACCTGGCCGGGAATGGGAGAGCCCAGTGGCTCCGATGCTTGGTATCAAACAGCCTGGCAGCCGTCAGGGAACAGGCGAAAGCCTGGTTTGATCCCACAAATAGCACGGAGGAGGCGGTTTTGGACCGTCTCACGGTTGGGTATAGGAATACCCGGAGTACGACCACCCGGTTAGTAAAAGGGAAGGTGCACGTAGCGGAGGCTACTGCACCGGCCCAAAAGGGGTGGCGACAGGAGGGTAACCCTACCACACAGTCCAAGTGTTTTAAGTGCGGTAAGGTGGGGCACTGGCGAAAAGATTGCAGGGTCCACATTAAGGGAGATAGGGTTGGCACCACCCAGCGAGCCGATGTCCCAGTTAAGCCCGAGATCATCGAGACAATGATCGAGGTGATGCGGTCCCTCATGACAGCACAGGGGAAGGTGGCAGTCGCTACCGGCTCCCCGGGTGCGAGGGGGGCACTGGACATTCCCAATGACATCAGCCCACGCAGCCTGCCTATCTGTGTCCTCTCCGCTACGATGCGTGGAAGAGACCGCTTGTGGAGATGGTAGTGGAGAGGCAAAGGGGCAGTTATCTGTTGGACACGGGGGCTTCATGCACCGTGGTCCACACAGAGGAACCCTTTGACTCTCCCCTGTCCACGGGGGTCCCTTTCGCACTGGCGGGGTTCACAGGGAAGGAACAGGCTGGCGCGCGTCAACAGCTAAGGATGAGGCAGGTCACGCAGACAGGCAAGGTTGCCTGCGTGAGGGGGGAGGACATTCTCCAGGAATGGAGGGTCTCCCGTTTTGGGTGGGATTCAGGTGAGGAAGAGCCTGATCAGCTCGACCAGGGGCTGGATCCCATTATGGAGGAAGAGGAGTCGGAGGGGGACGACAGTAACGTCCCCGACTCATGCACCAGGAAGGCGGGGGTAGCGAGTGAAGGCTCACCACCTGTAGATACAGGTAGAGTGAGGCCGGATGCCGCGGGTATACCCAGCACCAAGGGGGCAGAGCTGGATGAGGCGGGGCCAGGGTCGGCAGCTGCGGGGGGTACCCGAGCTGCGGCACGACAGGAACCGGTCCTCAGCCAGGCTGTCCAGGGGGCAGTGTCTAAGGTGATCCTCCGTAGGTCCAGCAGGAAACCCCAACTTAGAAAGTTTTGGCCAGAGGTCAATCACGCCCCGAGGGAAGGGAGCCAAGTAGGGAGGAGGGAGCTTACGTTTCAGCGGAGGTTTAGCCCCCGACAGGCAGCGACAGGCTGTGGAGGATCAAAGGTGGGAGACAGCGTGGTGCAGCCGCAGGAGAAGAACCTCTGCAGCCCTGACAGGGATTAGCGGAGCCGCCCGGGGAAGGCGGCACTGTATTATATTTTAGATAATATAAATAAGGATAGGTATTTTAGATAAGGATAAGCTATTTTAGATAAGGATAAGCTATTTAAGATATTTTAGGTAATATAGATAAGGATAGGTATTTTAGATAAGGATAAGCTATTTTAGATAAGTTTTGTGGGAATAGTTAGCGTTTAAATAAAGTTGATGCGTCCAGGATGTGTGGGTGTGGGGTGCAGGCTGGGGGTCAAGAGACCCGCCCGCAGAGGCGTTTAACAAAGCCAAGCGCTCCCCAAGAGGCTGGCTATACCATTCTTCTTTATCTGTTTTCTGGAGTGGAAGGAGGCACTCGTATGGTGGATCTTTGCCACGGCGATCGGATGTGGGTGGACCTATCGGGGCCGCACCAAGGACATCATCGTCTACGGCTGCTCCGGGGACACGGCTCCCATCGCGACCGATGGGACTGGAAGGAGAGAAGCGGAGGAGACTGCAGTTTACTTCCATGAAGGCCGGTGGCCGGGGTGGCTGGGATCGAACTCTTCAGAGTATTCCAGCGCCCCAGGTTTTGCTTATCGGGACGCTTCATTATTGTGCCCGAGAGTCAAGATCATCGCCCAAAGGGTAAGCGTCACCGTTGGCAAAAGGATCTGCCTGGTATGCACGGGGAAGGTCCCCGCGAGCAGGCGGTGGTGGCTGAGGAAAACGAGCAGGACAATGGCCAACTCCACTGTTGAGTGGGAGAGACTTAACAACAACACTCACAGAACTATTTCTGGGACTAAAGAACAGTTGAGTGTGTGTTGGGACAAATGGTGGGAACCGGATGAGGGGATGTGTATGTGTATGTGTATGTGGGGTCCAAGGTATCGTTGCCCCACGGGCAACAGCATATTTTTCCAGAGACAGTGGCAGGATGACGGTAAGGGGATGAGGTGGGATGTTAGCTCACGGGCTTGTGAGGTCCCCCTTTCCCCAATCCCGGTAAACGCCACTGAACTCATCACACGGCCACGCATGACACCTCCCACAGTTCC
Organism: Rhinoraja longicauda; assembly: GCF_053455715.1. Taxonomy (NCBI): domain Eukaryota; kingdom Metazoa; phylum Chordata; class Chondrichthyes; order Rajiformes; family Arhynchobatidae; genus Rhinoraja; species Rhinoraja longicauda. The sequence continues at coordinate 19,646,977 of NC_135988.1, forward strand.
GCTGGCAGTAGCACAGGAGGGTGAGTGCCCAAAAACCACTAAGGGGCCCGGGAATGCCCTGGTACTGATACCGACTGACCAGGTATTGTACCAGGGGGTGCACTACGCGGTAGCCTCAGTGATTTTAAACCTCACCGAGGTGCGGATGCCGGAGTGGTGCCCCAGGGAAACTGAAAGACTAACCGGGTACATCAAGGGGAATGGAGAGACCGTTACGTGCGGGTGGGCGAGCAGGACCCAGCCGCTAGGAGGACGTGCCCCCCCCCTCCGCACCGAGTAGACTGTGTTTTATATTGTCCCCTTTTAAAATTTGTATAAACTAGGTTTTTGTATTCGAATTTGTATCAAGAGTGATTGTGAAGGAATGTAAAAAAAAAATGTATCGTTTTACTGTTGTATTGTTTTCATGTCCTACATTACAGCTGACACCAGTAGGAGGATGGCGGAGGCATCGGCCCGGGACAAGGTGTAGGTGTATGTGTCTGACATGAAAATGTACATACTTGTAATATAGTTTTGCCCGGGACACGGGCAGTAAATGTCAGCCTAAGATGGGGACTGTACGTTCGCAATGAAACACTAGTTTAGTTAAAACCTCAGGGGTCTGGATATGGAGAATCGGGAAAACATTGCTCAACCACATTATTTAATTGATTCGATAAGCTGGGGTTATGCAAATCAACAGGAGGGACTGTAAGATTTGAGAAGTTTTCCCTCATTTGGAAAGCAACACAATACCAAAGAGCTGCAGTTTGGACATTTTAAACGAGAGACTGGGGCTGATAGCGGAGAAAGGCTGCGGTCAGATTAACAAAGGATGTCACAATCCGTGGGTCCTAAAATGGCCGCAGGACCTCGTGACCAGCCACAAAAAGTAAAAACCTTACACCCCAGTCTCTAGGTTTCTGCAAAGCTACGGCCAGAACAAAGGATGGGTATTGGCCATGCAGAAACCTACGAAACCAGGTCGGAGTCCAGACACTGGGGCGCTGACATCAGCATACTCACAATGCCCCAAGCCGACCTAAACAGTTCATCTCAGTGAGGGGGCACAATAGCCCATAGAAAACTACCTGGTAGGTGATGGGAAACCAGTTAACACCCATCACCTCACAATGAAATCCCAATTTACACCGTCTGGCCATCCCCGGTATCCCCGACCATAAGGCAGATCAGAAGAAAACCTCATACATATCTTTTTGAACAAAGAGATTCCAAGATCTGGCGGGAGATAGGACGGGTCAGAAACAGTATAACTGGCCACTACTTTTGGGTTTTAAACTCAAGAAGAAATACTGGAAGAAGAAGCTGAAGCTAGAAGAAAACCTGCAAGAAACGCAAGCAGGCAAGAAAACGAATGCAGGAGGAAGAAAAGACAGGCAAGAAAACGAATGCAGGAGAGAGGAACAGGCACGCAACTCGAGGAGAAATACTGCCAAACGAACAGCCAGTAACCCCAGTAATAGCCCCATGGTGAGCATGCATTCCAAATCCTACATATCCTGGACATAGTTTAGTGTAGAGGGGAGGGTGGTTGTGAATAAACGTTGGGTGTGTACTAAAATATGTGTTGGTCAAGGTTGCGATGCGTCTTGCGTTCCCCATCTTACAGTCGTGTATGTGTCTTGCAGAACTGTGTTTAAGAATTCATAAGTAAAAGGTATTCGTGTATATGTCTTATAAAACTGTGTGTTTTATGATTCATAGTTATAAGTATTCGTGTGATTCGGTATGTGTTTCATAGTCATGTATTATAGAACTGTATAAGTATTCATGGACAATAGTCCCAAGTGCTGAATAAAAGCCTTTTTCATTTAAACCCTGGTTTTAAAATCTGGTCTGGTTGAATTTTTTCTGTACTATAAGAGCTCCTGCATCTAAGCCCAGTGTCTAGAACCGTAAGGGGTGAGTGGGTCGAACCACTCACGGGGAACCAGTGTGCACGGCCTGGTCAAGGGATCAGAGCAAGGCACGGGGACCTTAGGTCGGGCGAAAGCTCGGCGCAGAAACCCCTTACAGTACCCCATTCCTGCCTTCTCCCCATACCCCCTGACTCCGCTATCCTTAAGAGCTCTATCCAGCTCTCTCTTGAATGCATTCAGAGAATTGGCCTCCACTGCCTTCTGAGCTTTGTGTCATCTGCAAACTTGCTAGGGTTATTTCTAATTCCATCATCCAAATCATTAATATATATTATAAAATGTTGCGGCCTCAGCACTGAGCCTTGCGGCACTCCACTCGCCACTGCCTGCCATTCTGAAAAGGACCCGTTTTCTCTCTCGCTTCTTTCTTGAAAAGTGGGATAACATTAGCAGCCCTCCAATCCACAGGAACTGATCCTGAATCTATTGAACATTGGAAAATGATCACCAATGCATTCACGGCCTGTTTTGGTAACTTGAATGCCCAGGAGCGAAGACTTCAAAAAGTGGTGAACGCTGCCCAGTCCATCATGGGTTCTACATGAAGGGATTTACTGGAATTGCTGTCTCAAAAAGGCAGCTAGCATCACCAGAGACTCACACCACCCTGGCCACAAATTCATTTCACTCCTGCCATTGGGAAGATGGTACAGGAGCCTGAAAACTAACGTTCAGGTTCAGGAATAGATTCTTCCGTACAGCCATCAGACTTAAACACTACAGCCTCCAAATCAGCTCTGAACTACATAGACTTGAGGACACTGGTTTTGTCTTTTTGCACTATTATTGTTTGTTTTATGTGTATCTGTATGTATATATATATATATTTAAAACTTTTGTTTATTATATTGTTTACCGAGTACTTTGTTTATACATTCTGTTGTGCTGCTGTAAGTAATAATTTCATTGTTCTATCTGGGACATACGAATATAAAATACTCTTGACTCTTGAGTGTCTTTAACTGTGTCTGGGGCTCACTTCAGATCGCAGCACCCGAGCAAATGGTGATCTTTCTAAAACTGGACTGACATCGGTAAAATATAAGTTCTATTCTTCAATGTCTCTCCTCTTTTCCCCCAACCCCCATCACTGGTTAATTATTCTCTGGTGGGCTACCCCTTAGCTCTGGTGAACAGATATTCCTCAACCAATAGATAATCAAGTCTTTTAGGTCTTTGCACTTTCTGGCATATAACTACTCAATTTTATACTGTGATTCTTTAATTAAAACAGTTTCCACTTCAAAAGCACCTGATCAGTAATGAAACATTTCATCAATTTTTCTGAAAGGTGCCAGATAAATACAGTTGGTTCTTTAATGGGGTGGCACAGAACTTTCAACTGCAGTTTGTCAATCTGCATTCAGTGTCTATAAAATCAGATTTAAGTAAATACATTTGTGGAGCATTGTGGCCTACTACATAATGAAATACGAGAAGAGACAGACATTTTTTAATGGGAAATATATTTAATTTGCATCTATTCATTCAGAAATGAAGAAACACTCAATTTAACAGTAATAGCAGCCTTAGAAACAATCCAGGCCCTATATAAAAATAACAGCCTTGCTCTATTGCATTAGTAATCAAAATAAATGTTAATAAATTACAGTGTTGCCTAATAACATTTCATAACTTACGATGCATGGCTTGAATCTATTGCACAATCTGGTTTGTGTTGTTACTCTATGAGAACATTCTCCTTGCCTGCGATGTCATGATGTATTGCTTTTAAGTCAAGTCAAGTCAAGTCAATTTTATTTGTATAGCACATTTAAAAACAACCCACGTTGACCAAAGTGCTGTACATCTGATTAGGTACTAATTTTTTTAAAATGAAACATACAGTAGCACGCAAACAGTTCACAGCGCCTCCTCAATGAGCCTCAAACGCTAGGGAGTAGAAATAGGTTTTGAGCCGGGACTTAAAGGAGTCGATGGAGGGGGCAGTTCTGATGGGGAGAGGGATGCTGTTCCACAGTCTAGGAGCTGCAACCGGTGATGCAGATGCTGTGATTTAAATATAGCATTTTATTTTAGGAAGATGTTATTTTGTGGAAACATTTACTATTGCTAGTGAAATATAACAAAGATTTTGATTTAAAAAACACTATTCTGTTTTATTATATAGGGTTGATTTATAAAACAAAAATTAATTAGCTTATTAAAGTAGTTATTTGCACATAAATTCTCAGTGGTTTGAGTTACATCCACATTTAAGGAAATAAGCTTAATGTTTGCAACTCCCTAACTAAAACCAGCATATTTTAGGAAAGCAAGGCATAGCAAACACAGAAAATCTTAAAAACAGAAAGTTGGATGTACTCAGTCGGTCAGTCAGGCTCTGTAGACCTCACAAACAGAGCTCACATTTCAAGTGGATGACTTTCATATGCAGCTTGATCAGCAGGTTACTGCCAATATCCCAAAAGCAAATTACTGCAGATGCTGAAATTCTGAAATAAAATCAGTGAATACTGAAAACCTTCAGTTTGTTAGGCAGCACCTGTGCAGAAAAAGTCATTAACTTGAAGCATTCGCTAGTTCTCGCTCCAGATTTTGTCTGACCTACTGAGTACTCCCAGTATTATACACAGTCAATGGGGATGTGGGGAGAAGAGGGGTAAAAGCAAAATGGACAGAAAATGGGTGACAGCTGAGGACGAGATATCTCCATGTACAGTCACAATGCTTCATTGCATGCTTACAGTATGTATGGCATCATCTCAAGCCATTGTATGATTACTCATACGAGAAATCAACACCTCTCAATAGCATCCACTGTCTGGAAGAAAGGGAGCAGTCTGAGTTGAGAAGATATTTAAAAACTGAGATGCCTACAGCTGGGATTAGATGGTCACATCAGGACTGTATTTCTAATAGATGCGTCATTAATCCACAGTAATCATTGCAATTCATCGACTATGAAATGCTGTAATTGTCATCTTGTTTCCTAAGCTTGTGTTAAAGCAGGACATTCAATACAACTTTTAGAGGATGATTGTTAGTTTAAAGATGATTCATTCGGTAATGAATTATGGATAGATTTGACACGATACAATATAGGGTGGGGCCGGGGGTTTGGAGAGATTCTGAGGAGGAACGTTCTCACCCAGGGGATGGTTGGAATGTGGAATATAATGCCTGCGTGGGTGAGAGAGACAGAGACTTAAAATATTCAAAAGTAACCCTAACAAGCACTTGAAACACCAAGGCATTACTAGGCTATGGACCAGATTCTGGTAAATAGGATTAGTATAGATGGTTGCCAGATAGTCAGCCTATACATGATGAACCAAAGGGCATTTCATGTCTCTGTTTACATGAAAGCCATTTTTAATTTAAAAATGATGAAAGAGCAGATGTGACACATGAAGTTTAATGCAATAAAATCTGTTGTGACTTTGTTAGTGAGAAGACCAAGGAGGTCTGATATAAAGACTGGTATAATTTTAAAAGGGAATGCAAGAACAGAGAGACCCGAGGATGTCCAACTGACAAATCCAGTTCAGCGGCATGTAACTGCAAAGTAGAAAACAGCAAGCCAGTGATATAGAATATTTCGTTTCAAAATGCATTGACAAAATGTTGCACAAGTAGTAGGATAGGGAAAATACTGGAATCTATCATAAAGAATGGAATAACTAAACATCTTGCTAAGAATGTGTAAAAAGGAACTGCAGATGCTGGTTTAAACCGAAAATAGGCAGAAAAAGCTGGAGTAACTCAGTGCGACAGGCAGCATCTCTGGAGAGAAGGAATGGGTGACGTTACGGGTCAAGACCCTTCTTCAGACTGGTTAGGGATAAGGGAAATGAGAGATATAGACGGTGATGTGGAAAGATAAAGAATAATGAATGAAAGACATGCAAAAAAAGGAACGATGATAAAGGAAACAGGCCATTCTAAGCTGGTTGTAGGGTGAAAATGAGAAGCTAGTACGACTTGGGTGGGGGAGGGTTAGAGAGAGAGGGAATGCCGGGGATACCTGATGTGAGAGAAATCGATATTCATACCACTGGGCTGTAAGCTGCCCAAGCGAAATATGAGATGCTGTTCCTCCAATTTGTGTTTAGCCTCACTCTGATAGTGGAGGAGACCAAGGACAGAAAGGTCTGTGGAGGAATGGGAAGGAGAATTAAAGTGTCCAGCAACCGGGAGATCAGGTTGGTTCACGCGGGCTGAGCGAAGGTATTCCGCGAAACGATCGCCCAGTCTACTTTTGGTCTCGCCGATGTATAAGAGTCTACATCTTGATCAGCAGACACATTAGATGAGGTTGGATGAGATGCAAGTGAACCTCTGCCTAATCTGAAAGGACTGTCGGGGTCCTTGGCATATCTTTCATTCATTGTTATTTCTCTCTCCACATCACTGGCTATATCTCTCGTTTCCCTTATCCCTAAACAGACTGAAGAAGGGTCTCGACCCGAAAAGTCACCCATTCCTTCTCTCCAGAATTGATTCTTCCCACCCAAGAATCCCATCCATGTTCTCCAGAGATGCTGCCTGACCCGCTGAGTTACTCCAGCACTCTGTGAAACGTCACCTATCCATGTTCTCCACAGATGCTGCCTGACCCGCTGAGTTACTCCAGCACTCTGTGAAACGTCACCTATCCATGTTCTCCACAGATGCTGCCTGACCCGCTGAGTTACTCCAGCACTCTGTGAAACGTCACCTATCCATGTTCTTCACAGATGCTGCCTGACCTGCTGCATGACTAATATTTTGTGTGTTTTTTGGTAAACCAGCATCTGCAGTTCCTTGTGTTAATAGCAAATAGAGAAATAGAATAAACCAAATGGTCTCTCTACATCATTCTAAAACCCACCCAAAACTGTATAAAAATTCAACGTTGACTGGAGTGGTGCATGATTCCAACACAAATGGAAATTCAGTGGTGTCCATATCCCAGGACCATAAATGCTGCCAAATTGGCTATACTCAAGGCTATGACTTTCCTTTGTAGTAGTGTAAAGAAAATCAGCAACCCCAGCATTGCTGCAGGGTGCATGTCTGGTCTGAAGGGTGGGGGTAGAGAGGAACTGGATTGATGGGTGCCTCGTGGATTAAATGCAGCCATAGGAGTCATCTGTGAATAATTAGTGATGGAGTCTGCACTCACCATACAAGAAAGGTTTTAGAGTTGGGAAGGCCTCCTGTCAAGGAGATTGGGGAATCGACCTAGGAAGTGATATTTGGATCAGCAGACTGGTGGATTAGAGAGGAGTGGTCTTGGGACATGAGTTTAGAGCCATGAGATTTGGTTTTATGGTATTTGGTTGCATTAATAACAAAAGAGATGTAGCTGAATCAGGCTTTCAACATTAGCTGAAACAGGCTCAGGAGGGTTCCAGTGGAACAACTGCAGTGCAAGGAAAGTAGCTCCTTGAAAAGTTGATTGGGCTGCAATGTTTCCAACAACTTGCATGCTACGTAATAACTTGGGCCAGTCAAATGTTTGGAGTGCTGTGGTTTGGCATGGAACCATAGGAATGCTATTATTACACAATTTTTACCTACATATAGCATATCGAAAAAGTCCTATTAAAATTCCAATGTTTTTTCTCACAACAATATAAATGTATGAAGGGTTAATATAATAGAAAATAGATTAAACCATTCAGGTTGCACTATCCTTCAATAAGATCATGGCTGATCTACCTCGACACACTTTATGGCACTAATTCCAGATCCCTTGATTCCCTTAGCATATCAATCTGTCTTGAATATATCCGGTGACCAAGCTCCAAAGCCATTAGGTAGAGAATTCTAAAGATTCAAGAAAGTGTGAGTTGAGGAATCTCTGCTCATTTATGCCCTCAAGGGCCAAACGCTCACCACTGTAGTGATACAATGGTAAATGCCAAAATCAGACAGGTATCACAAAATGCTGGAATAACTCAGCGGGTCAGGCAGCATATGAGGAGAGAAGGAATGGGTGACGTTTCGGTCTGAAGAAGGGTCTCGACCCGAAATGTCACCCATTCTTTCTCTCCTGAGACGCTGCCTGACCCGCTGAGTTACTCCAGCATTTTGTGATACCTTCGATTTGAACCAGCATCTGCAGTTATTTTCCTACACAAAATCAGAGATAGTATCAACTTTTGACATGAAATGATTTTGTATATTTCAATGAAATTACTAGGAATCAATTTGGTGAGCTCCCTTTATGTCAGAATATTTCTGTTGGGGTAACCAACCCATGCATAATATTCCAGATGCAATATCACCCATGACCATCATAATTGGAACCAACTCTGCCCTTGCAATCAAATACTCTTGCAAAAAATATCAATAAACTGTTTTCATCCGTAATTACTTGTTGCACCTGGATGTTAAATTCCAGTGATTTGTATCAAAGAGCTCCCAGGTATCTTGGAACAACATTCTTCAATCACTCCTCAATTTAAAAATGATTGCCTTTTTTTCTACCAAAGTGGATTACCCTTACAATGCACAACTCTATCCATGGAATAATATCCCCCCAATAAAATCCCGCCAATAATATCCCCCCAATAATATCCCCCAATAAAATCCCCCCAATAATATCCCCCTAATAATATCCTCCCTCTTTTCTCACTGAATAATGTATTACTAAATTTGACAATTTTAGCATCCACTGGTTTCAAGATCTTTTTTATTTCTGCCTTATTTTTGTGCCCCTGCATTCGACTCTCATGACTCTAACAGTGGTTAGAGATGCAATCAACACAATGCCACTGCCAATGGATTCAAAAGATATGTCATGGCACTGAAAACCTGCCTCCCCCACCCCACTGACAGGATACCAGCACAGTTTCTGAAGAGATGATTTTTTATCTCTCTTTAGGATCCAACAGGCATAACCAGAGGTGGCACTGTTTTATCTCAATCAAAAAATAACAAAATAAAATCTTCCCAGTTATCCACAAGACAACCATAGGAAATCAATGAAAAGATTCTTGGAGCAAAATAATACTAAAGAGGTAAAAGCACCTCAAGATGAACTTAAGGGAGTGAAATAACTGATTTTGTTCATTGTACAAATTTACATGCACTTTCTTTGATACGGTTCACTGGTCGCTGTGTAGTTACTTGCGAGCGAAGCATCAGGCAAATTCCTTGTTTGTATACACACTTGGCAAATAAAATTTATTCAATCCAATTCAATTTAATTCAATTAATTCTTTCAAACATTCTTTGTTTTGAAGAATTTGAAATAGTGGTGACATATATAAATGGGTACTTTCTTTGGGCATAGATTGCTGACCAGCTGATCAGAAAGAAAAGTAAAGTGACTGTGGGTGGAAGGAACTTTTTATCTCCAATAACATTTTCTGTACAATCATCTTAATGTTGAGAATTCACTGACTTCACACCTGAATGGGCACTCTTTACACAGATGAGAATATGTACCTTGGTGTCACTTCTGCCACAGGCAATCTGCCACAGGCAATGATGGTCCAATTCTGTACTGCTATCATTGAGTCCGTTCTCACCTTCTCCATCATGGTCTGGTTTGGCTCAGCCACCAAGCACGACATCCGGAGGCTGCAACGGATCGTTCGCACAGCTGAGAAGGTTGTTGGCTGCAACCTTACCCCCATTGATGAACTGTACACTGCAAGGGCCAGGAAGCGAGCGGGCAAGATCATCTCTGACCCCTCTCACCCTGGCCACAAACTCTTCGAAGCACTTCCCTCTGGAAGGCGACTCCGGACTGTCAAAGCAGCCACAGCCAGACATAAAAACAGCTTTTTTCCACGAGTGATAGTTCTACTCAATAACCAAAGTCTGTAGTCTCTTTTTTGCTCTGGTTTATTTTTACCCACATATTTAGACCGTAATGGTGTATCCTTATTGTTTTGATGTGTTTATGCTTTATTCTTAATTGTTAACGGTATGTTTGTGTTGTCATTTGTGAGCGGAGCACCAAGGCACATTCCTTGTATCTGCATACTTGGCCAATAAACTTATTCATTCATTCATTCATTCATTCATTCATTCATTCATTCTGCACACAAGCACAATCTGAATCCCTCGGCATTAGCTACAATTGCATAGAAAATTATTGTAGTTGTGTAGACCCATTTATACAGAGAAGCTTAAGAGAATTTTGATATTGTTAGGTGGCTGGTTAATAATTTTGTTTTTTGATTAGACTCTTTGCTACTAACAGGTTCTTGTACATATTGTATTGTAGAAATATCCCTTATACAGTAAATAAATATACCAGGGTTTTCATACTGATAAGGATTGAACCACTAGCTGTTCAACTGCCCTCAGTTGCCTGCAACTTGTTTTATATCCACAGCCAGCACCAGATAAAATACAACATCTAATTTGGAATTATTAACACTTTTTAAATGGACTAACGGATTGCACCTTTCCCATGTGGGTAGTATTATTTGTGCCAAGTTACTACATTGAAACAGCATTTACTTAAACAACAATGTACAAACTTTACATGAGTTTTCAGCATGCTCAACTACTGCTGGCTACAGTGGTAATATTTCAATAACATACCTCATACAGGTTAATCCAAGGAATTAACAATGATTTTGCTTTGGTATAAAAATATATGTATACTTTTTTCTCCCTTTTGTAAATCAAGTCCTTGAAATTTAAAACTGCCTTCAATATATCAACAAATATCAAAAACTGGTTGATCACAATGTAAGAAATCAATTGTTGATGAAAGCCATGGATAGCTGAGACATCCTTTGGATTTAGATACAATTCACTAGAATTGTAAACGTGCAATTCTCAAACTCAACAAGTGAGTCAGTGATAATTCACTGCACACACAAGCACAGTTGAAGTTCCATTGCATCAGTTACAATCACGTGAAAAGGTACTGTGGTTATAACAGAGAAGCTGAAGAGAAACTTGTGCCAAGCTGACAATGATCCCACACATTTGTTCTGCGCTTATTGAACATATAAATAGGCAATACCTTTAAAGACATTAACATCTGAATCACCTTTCTTTGCAGATTTTCACCACACTTGTCAAATATGCTTGAACGTCTAATCTTGTCCCAGCAGTAAATGGCAAGGTGTCACAGAAAAGTAGTTTGTCCCCACTATTTTTTGTGTGGGTGGCGTGTTCAATGATTTGCGAATCAATAATTTTGTAAACATAGATGGCCTTTGCAGATGAGTCTGTGCTATTAAATCACTCCGTTGTCAACAATATAAACTCCCTCATTTGCCAGTGTGAAAGCCTCAAAGTTGCCCCATACAACAGCTAATATAATGACCTATGCTTCCAATTGTGACATCAACGCTGTAAAGATAGAGCCAACCTATTCAAGACAATAGGTTGTTAATGTAAACAAGTAAGAATGGGAGATTAATTAACAGTCATCTTTGATTAGTCATCAATGTTTGACGCAAGATAGAATGTAATTTGAGAGAGTTTCTAAAAAACTCCCTCTTCTACTGACCCTGCCGATGACACTGTTTATGTTCAGAACCAATGTGCATCATCAGGAACTAGAGTACAATTTCATACCTTTCAAACATATTATTTTCAAAAAAAGACTACCTTGGTATTATTCTTAAACTCCAGAGCTGCCTTATGCAGAACATGGTCCTATTAGCACACTTCCCACTGTCACCGTTCCCTCACCCACCCCTTTCCCATTCATAATGAGTGTAGATCTGAAATATTTATTACACAAAACCAGTTCTGTTTAGCTAAAAGTAATGACTGCAAAGTCATAATCGTGTTTAGGTCTTCACCACAAAGAAAAGGTCAAAATGGAATTGGGATCGACTTGATGAAGGAGGCTGAGATCTGGGTGGAGACGGGGGAGCAGCTTCTAGTCAACTTCCCTCATTCACCCAAGTGTTGACTCGTACGAGAATGGCACCAGCAATCGTAATTCCATTCTGACATACAGCACAAACTGCACACCTCAACTGCGCTCAGTAATATTTTTAAGAGACATGGTTTGGGAAAAAGGAGGGGATGTAGTGCGGGTGGAGCAGAAACATCTCTCATTATTTACGTCTACTGTTGGCCGGCATCCCTGATTCGACAGGCAACCGCAGTGATCAGAGCCGCTCCCTTGCCACTGCCATCCTCTGACTGCACGAACAACACGTTACACTTGGGGGACAGACGTTCCACTGTCTCGTGCATTATTGTAGAGAAGCTGCAAACAAGGAAGAGAAAAATACATCAGTTAAACAAGAATCTGCAAGATGAAAGTTAAAAATAAATGGGCTCGGGTATTTCCAGCCTATATCCCCTTTATGGATGAATTAAATGGACGTTCAATTTGTTCCCAACCTAAAGCATGCAACCTACAGAAACAGTTACAATTGTAATCTACGAAGTCAGTGGCTGCCTTGTTTTTCCAAGAAATAATATAACAATAAAGAATTAAGTTGCACCCTTATCTCAAATGTTTCCTGTTTGGGAACTGAATAAGTGAGAAAGGCTGTGATTTTGAACATCAATTAAATCATTAAGCCAGGATGCAGATGATATTAGTTTAAGATCAAGCTTTAGTGTCACAAATTGATTTGAAACGTACCACATGGAAACAGGACTTTCTGCCACCGAATTCATGCCGACTATTAACCACCATTCATACTAGCTCAATGTTATCCCACTTTTGCATCCACTCCCTACACACTGGGGGCAATTAACCTACAAACCCACATGTCTTTGGGATGTGGCAGGAAATCTGAGCCCCCAGAGGAAGCCCACACAATCACAGGGAGAACGTGCAAACTCCACGCAAACAGCACCCGAGGTCAGGATCGTACCTGGGTGTCTGGTGCTGTCAGGCAGTGGCTTTACCACTGTGCCGTCCCTAGTGAAACAAATCTGTGTAGAACAAGTAGATCCGGAGTTAAGGAGCATGATATTTGTTGTAATTAGCAATCTGAGATTGACCTATCAAGGAATCTGCACACAGAACCCCTTCTCCAGTGTGACTTACTGCGGATGCAGTTTGTACAACGTCCCATCAATTCCGACTGTGACCTTAAGGCTGTCCAAGTTACGGTTCTCCCTGATCTTGTCGACGATAGCCGCCAATCCAGTACCACAGAGTTGAGCCGCTCTACGGGAGACGACCCCACACACCTCCTTCACGATAATGCTGTCATCACATGTGCTCTGTAGCCCCAGCTGTAGCAGGATGGCTCGCACCTGAAGCAATGCCAGTCGATCGCTGGAGAAACAGGAAGGCAGAGTGAAGGTGGTAACTGTACAAATAGCAGAGTGTCCAGGAGAAGGTAATATCAAGAACAATGAATCCAGAATAAGACCATGACCGGGATACAGGAACAAAGGAAGCTATAGGTTACAGACTGCACCAAAAGTGACTGCAGCTTCAGAAGAGAGAGAAACTAACTTGGCCATGGAAGGTATAGACTTGGGAAGCAGAATAATTAATTTGAAAGGCACTGAGGAAAGAAAACAAAGTTTCATAGTAGGCCTTAATTATTTGGATGTTAATATATAGAGTCCAGCAAATGTTCTGAGGACACAATGTCACTGTTGAGGGGGGGTTTGATGACAATACTTACATGATCAATAGATATTATTGTTGTATCACTTGCTCCCTGACCATCAACCAGTTTTGATGAACAAATATGCAAGAAGTTACAAAAATAACAAGGCAGTGAAAGTGGAGGATTTGAACCACAACTCTCATTGCTGCATACTCCACTTTAAATACTTTTAATGATCCAAATTCCACCACCCATCAAGGCAGAGAATTCCCGAGATTCGCCGCCCTCTACGAGAAGAGCAAACCTATCATTCAGCCCGTCGAGCATGATGTGACGTTCAATAAAATCATAGCTGATCCAAATTTGTTCAAGTCCAATTTCTGCATTATCTCCAACCCTTGATAAAAGTTTACCCTAAATACTTTCAAAGATTCAGTCTCCACAGCTTGGTGGCACAAAGAAATCTAAAAAGAGAAGAAATGTTTCCTTATCTCAGTGCCAAATAGGCACCCCATTATTCTGTGATTATTCCCTTGGTTTTATACTCCTTCATAAAAGGAAATCCTCCCAGCATTTATTTTGTCCAGCTTCTTCAGAATGTTCTAAATATAAATAAGAGCTTTTAAAATATTTTGCGAGGAAATATAAAACAGGGTAACACATTTGGGAAGAGTAAACAAGGAACAGCCATGCACAATAAATGGTAAGCTTGTAAGATGTGCAGAGTGCCTTGGAGCGCATGTCCATACATTGTTGGAGATGGCAGGTCTGGCAGAAAGGCATCCTGTGTAAAACAACCAGGAGTTGTGCACATATTGTAACAAGCACTAGTTAGGCCACAGCTAAAGCAGTGGATATATTCTGGTCAGGCTTCAGGAAGGAGCTAATAGAAGTACAAACAGTACAGGGGAATCTTACACAGATGTGCCAGCGTAGACCAATTACAGTTATGAAGAGAGATAAGCTTATTCTTGGTGTAAACACCAGTCTCGGACTGGGAGTGGGGAGTGGGGGCAGGGAGTAAGGATTGAATCGGGATTTGGGAAGAAAGTCATGTGACTAACAATTAAAAGTGGAACCGAGTTATGGTATATGTAACCATCCACTTGTCCATTCTGCTGCCTCTCATCTATTCCCTTCAAAGCACTATCTACTCTAATGCTAATTTGCATAGACAGCGTCTTCATGACTGGGTTCTAGAAATTGAACAACTCATGGTGAATTGGCAACGGTACATTTATTGACAATCATACAACTGTTCACATACCTCTCAATCTGAGACAAGAATTTGGTTTCAAAAATCCCTTGCGTCTTGAGCCTGTCTGACATCTTCCCTCGAAACAGCAGACCTTGCCTTGTGAAACTCATTAGGATGTTACGAACAATCTCTCCCAAATACATCCCACTGATCATCTTTTCAAATCTGGAGAACAATCAAAATCAGATAGGTATCAATATCTCCATGAAAGAGAACTTACACAAACACTATTGAAAAAGTGCAGTACATTGCCTGTAACAAGCATCTCCATTACCCTAACCCTAACCCTAACTTCTGTAAACCAAGGGTCAACTTGCCAAACAACACCAGCATCGCCCTTGTCAGCAGGTCAGCATCATCAGCATCCCTGTCTGAAGAAGGGTCTCAACCCGAAACGTCACCCATTCCTTCTCTCCAGAGACGCTGCCTGAGTTACTCCAGCACTAGGTCTGATGACAATGTTGGAGCTAGTCCTCAGTGCGTGGATTGCCTCAAGTTTAGAGCAGGGGGCAGAAATGGAGTAAATAATGGCAATGGAAGTTTGAGGTAGACAATGTCACACAGTTAGTTAGCAGAGAATAGATCTGGAGGCATGGCATGGGGCCAGAGGAGAAGAATTTGAAGACAGGAGAAAGAATACATAGTTAGGAGTAAGGATAGCAACGGAGAAATGCTCAACCTCATATCAAGCTTAGAATTTAAGCCCTGTTTATACTGCAATCTGTGAATTCACAAATGACTTTCATACAAAAGTGAGACCAAACTGAACTAGAATGGACAGAGGTCATAGTTGACCCAAAAACTCAATGTTGTACTTTACATTAATTCACCTCCTCAGAGCACAGCAATTGCATGTTGGTTTCAATATCTATAAGGTAGGTCTGTTTGCCATTTTAAAATATTTTCTCATTTTCCTTTCTTCCAGTAATTTTGCAACACCACACCCCATGTAACAATTCTTCATGGAATGGCACCATGTGCACATGTAACAGAACCCAGTTATGTGGTGTACACATAGTCCATGCTTTTCAACAGCTGTTGGATGCAAATAAGAATCCTGGACCCACGTATGTGAACTGCCTGGCAACTGGTGTCCTGGTGTCCTAGTGCGCTAGTTTATCTGTTGTCCCACCACCAACACGACCAGTTATAGAGATTTGAGTGCCTGGAAAATACCTCTGCTTCCTTTTATGCAATGAATCTTCATCCACTTTCAGATCAAATTCAGTCCTGATGTTATCCAAGCAGCCATTGTCACCAAATGCTCCCCACTCCATGTTAACACACATCCTTCCTGCATCTCCGACAACCATCTCCACGTTCTTCATTTCCTCCATGTAGCAGGCATTACACCCAGTTCCTGCAGAAAAGAATAATCCCATGATGTGAACCAAGCTAAGATGGGAGGCAGAATGAAGACAAATGAGTTTGGGATGACCTGAAGTTTATAGACGGGGAAAATGAGAGATTCTGGCATTATTATAATGGAGACTATAGATCACAAATGATAACAGCCAAATATGGCAGCTTTCCCGAACTAAAATATTAGTTGGGATTTTCATAGCCACCATAATTGCTGCAAACTTTAATGCTCTGTTTATTTATTTCCCTGGACTGAGTTTGCCCACACTCCAAGTGCAGTTTAAACTACTGTCTTGTTCGCATCAATCGGAGCATTTGGAATCGTGGTCCGGCTTTAGAGCCACAGTAAAACTGGTCTCAATTTCTGACTTAATGTACAAAATGTTGTTGATCAATGAATTCTAATCTTCCACTTATTGAACCTTAACACCTGTGTTTACCCAGGATCCAGTCACCTCCTTGATATACTGAGCAGATGGGCTACAAATGACTCATCATTTAAAGTCATAGTAATAGTGATACTGGGTGGAAACAGGCCCTTCACCCCAACGTGTCCACGCTGACCAACGTGTCCACACTGACCAACGTGTCCACACTGACCAACTCTACACTGACCAACTCCACACTGACCAACGTGTCCACACTGACCAGCTCCACACTGACCAATGTGTCCACACTGATCAGCTCCACACTGACCAACGTGTCCACACTGACCAACGTGTCCACACTGACCAACGTGTCCACACTGACCAACGTGTCCACACTGACCAACGTGTCCACACTGACCAACGTGTCCACACTGACCAACGTGTCCACACTGTGTGAGTGGGTGGATACATGGCAGATGCAGTTTAATGTAGATAAGTGTGAGGTTATTCACTTTGGAAGTAAGAATAGAAAGGCAGATTACTATCTGAATGGTGTCAAGTTAGGAGGAGGGGGAGTTCAACGAGATCTGGGTGTCCTAGTGCATCAGTCAATGAAAGGAAGCATGCAGGTACAGCAGGCAGTGAAGAAAGCCAATGGAATGTTGGCCTTCGTAACAAGAGGAGTTGAGTATAGGAGCAAAGAGGTCCTTCTACAGTTGTACCGGGCCCTGGTGAGACCGCACCTGGAGTACTGTGTGCAGTTTTGGTCTCCAAATTTGAGGAAGGATATTCTTGCTATGGAGGGCGTGCAGCGTAGGTTCACTAGGTTAATTCCCGGAATGGCGGGACTGTCGTATGTTGAAAGGCTGGAGCGATTGGGCTTGTATACACTGGAATTTAGAAGGATGAGGGGGGATCTTATTGAAACATATAAGATAATTAGGGGATTGGACACATTAGAGGCAGATAACATGTGCCCAATGTTGGGGGAGTCCAGAACAAGGGGCCACAGTTTAAGAATAAGGGGCAGGCCATTTAGAATGGAGATGAGGAAGAACTTTTTTAGTCAGAGGGTGGTGAAGGTGTGGAATTCTCTGCCTCAGAAGGCAGTGGAGGCCAGTTCGTTGGATGCTTTCAAGAGAGAGCTGGATAGAGCTCTTAAGGATAGCGGAGTGAGGGGGTATGGGGAGAAGGCAGGAACGGGGTACTGATTGAGAGTGATCAGCCATGATCGCATTGAATGGTGGTGCTGGCTCGAAGGGCTGAATGGCCTACTCCTGCACCTATTGTCTATTGTCTATTGTCTATTGTCACTGACCAACGTGTCCACACTGACCAACTCCACACTGACCAACGTGTCCACACTGACCAACGTGTCCACACTGACCAACGTGTCCACACTGACCAACGTGTCCACACTGACCAACGTGTCCACACTGACCAACTCCACACTGACCAACGTGTCCACACTGACCAACGTGTCCACACTGACCAACGTGTCCACACTGACCAACGTGTCCACACTGACCAACGTGTCCACACTGACCAACTCCACACTGACCAATGTGTCCACACTGACCAACGTGTCCACACTGACCAACGTGTCCACACTGACCAATGTGTCCACACTGACCAACGTGTCCACACTGACCAACGTGTCCACACTGACCAACGTGTCCACACTGACCAACTCTACACTGACCAACATGTCCACACTGACCAACGTGTCCACACTGACCAACGTGTCCACACTGACCAACTCTACACTGACCAACTCCACACTGACCAACGTGTCCACACTGACCAACGTGTCCACACTGACCAACTCCACACTGACCAACGTGTCCACACTGATCAACTCCACACTGACCAGCTCCACACTGACCAAAGTGTCCACACTGACCAACTAGTCTTGTGCTACTCAGCTTGCTCCAGTGCTCACCACAATATTCAACCTCTCCTTGGCCAAGTCCGTGGTCCCTGCATGCTTCAAAAGATCCATCATTGTACCGGTGCCAAAGAATGCCACTCTAGCGTGTTTAAATGACTACCGACCGGTGGCCCTCACCTCGGTTGTCATGAAATGCTTTGAGAGGCTAGTCAAGAAACACATCTGCGCCCTCCTTCCTTGCAACATGGACCCACTACAGTTCGCATACCGTCCGAACAGGTCCACGGATGATGCGGTCTCCCAGGTTCTACACACCGCTCTCTCTCATCTGGACAGCCAGGGGGGCTATGTGAGGATGCTGTTCATTGACTTTAGTTCAGCATTCAACACAATAGTCCCCAGCAGACTGGTTGAGAAGCTGCTGGAACTGGGGCTTAGCACCCCTCTGTGTGCCTGGGTCCTGGACTTTCTCACTACCAGGCCCCAAGTGGTCAGGATGGGGGAACACACATCTAGCCACCTCACCCTGAACATAGGATCCCCCCAGGGCTGCGTCCTTAGCCCCCTACTGTACTCCCTGTACACACATGACTGTGGGGCCAGGTTCAGCTCAAACTCCATCATCAAGTTTGCTGATGACACTGTGGTGGTGGGCCGGATCTCCAACAACGATGAGAAGGCCTACCGGGAGGAGGTGGCTGATCTGGCACTCTCGTGTCAGGACAATAGCCTCCTCTTGAATGTCACTAAAACGAAGGAGCTGATTGTGGACTTCAGAAGGGCTAAACATCCAAGGACGTACACGCCACTGGAGATAAATGGGTCTACTGTGGATAGGGTGAGCAGTTTTAAATACTTGGGAGTCCGCATCGCAGAGGATCTGACGTGGGCAACGCACATTGCCGCACTGGTGGGTAAGGCAAAGTAGCGCCTTTACCACCTTAGACAGCTGAGGAAATTCAGAGTGTCGCTGAGGATCCTTCATTGCTTCTACTCTGGGGCTGTAGAGAGCATCCTGTCCGGCAACATTACAGTCTGGTTTGGGAACAGCTCTGCCCAGGACAGGATGGCCCTACAGAGAGTAGTGCGTTCGGCAGAACGCACCATGGGAACTACACTCGCCCCCCTGCAGGACCTATACATCAGGAGGTGTAGATCCAGAGCAAGCAAGATCATGAGGGACCCCTGCCACCCCAGTAACGGACTGTTCCAGATGCTACGGTCAGGCAAACGCCTCCGCTGTCACGCTGTGAAAACGGAGAGGATGAGACGGAGTTTCTTCCCACAGACCATCAGGACGGTCAACTTTTATAACCCCAGAGACTAAATTTTTGTCTACACTATAGTAACTTATTAACTTTATTTATATGCTGTAACTAATTCTTTTTTGTGTACAATCCGCAGGCATTGCCACTTTCATTTCACTGCACATCGTGTATGTGTATGTGACAAATAAATTTGACTTTGACTTTGACTTTGAACTCCACACTGACCAACGTGTCCACACTGACCAACATGTCCACACTGACCAACTCCACACTGACCAACATGTCCCAGCTCTACTAGTCCCACCTGCCTGCATTTGGTCCATATCCCACCAAACCTGTCCTATCAATGTACCTGTTCAACTGTTTCTTAAATGTTGCGATAGTCCCTGCCTCAACTACCTCCTCTGGCAGCTCGTTCCATACACCCACCACCCTTTGAGTGCAAAAATTATGACTCAAATTCCTGTTAAATCTTTTCCCCTTCACCTTAAACCTATGTCCTCTGGTCCTTGATTCACCTACTCTGGGCAAGACTGTGCATCTACCCGATCTATTCCTCTCATGTTTTTATATATCTCTATAGAATCACCCCTCATCCTCCAACACTCCAAGGAATAGAGCCCAGTCTACTAAACCTCTCCCTAAAGCTCACACCCTCTCGTGCTGGCAACATCCTCATAAATCTTCTCTGTACTCTTTCCAGCTTGACAACATCTTTCCTACAGCATGGTGCCCAGACCTGAACACAATACTCTAAATATGGACTCACCAACATCTTATACAATTGCAACATGACCTCCCAACTTAGGTCATGTTGCAGCCCAGCACTTTAACTCCCCCTCCCATTCCCAGTCTGACCTCTCTGTCATGGGCCTCCTCCAGTGCCATAGTGAGGCCCGCCGGAAATTGGAGGAGCAGCACCTCATATTTCGCCTGGGCAGTTTGCAGCCCGGTGGTATGAACGTCAACTTCTCCAACTTCAGATAGCTCCTCTGTCCCTCCCTTCCCCTCCTCCTTCCCAGATCTCCCTCTATCTTCCTGTCTCCACCTATATCCTTCCTTTGTCCCACCCCCGACATCAGTCTGAAGAAGGGTCTCGACCCGAAACGTCACCCATTCCTTCTCTCCCGAGATGCTGACTGACCTGCTGAGTTACTCCAGCATTTTGTGAATAAATCTCCCAACTTCTATACTCAATACTCTGACTGATGAAGGCCAATGTGCCTAAAGCCTTTTGACCAACTCTATCTACCTGCAACTCCACCTTCAAGGAACCATGCATCTGCACTCCAAAATCCCTCTGCTCTACAAAAATCCCAGAGCCCTGCCATTTATTGTGTAGGTCCTGCCCATGTTAGACTTCCCAAAATGTAACACCTCACATTTCTCTGTATTAAATTCCATCAACCATTCCTCTGCCCACCTGGCCAATCAATCGAGATCCTGCTGCAACTTTTCACAACCTCTTCACTATCTGCAAAACGACCCACTTTTGTATTATATGCAAACTTGCCAATCTTGCCATCTATGTTCTCATGCAACTCATTAATATAAATGACAAACAGTAATGGGCCCAGCACCGAACCCTGAGGCACAACACTAGTCACAGGCCTCCAGCCCAAGAAGCAACCTTCACCCTCTGCTTCCTTCCATGAGCCAATTTTCTATCCATACAGCTATCTCACCTAGGATCCCATGCGATCTAACCTTCCAGAGCAGCCTACCATGTGGAACCTTATCAAATGCTTTGCTGATGTCCACATGTACAACATCTACAACTCTGTCCTCAACCTTTTTGGACACGTCTTCAAAAAATTCAGATTTGGGAGACACGACCTCCCACATACAAAACCATGCTGACTGTAGGAGCCATTAGTTACTGTAAATTAGTTACTGTCATTATATTATGGCTATGTTTAATATTTCTAGTTTCTGTCTTTTTTTGCATGCTTGTGGGTGTGATTTGATACGTAATGGGGAGTGTCTACATCTGAGCGTAGCTATAGAGATTAGGGGTCAGTTTAGTCTTGGAGGATGGCGAGAACAGAGTTTTTTACCACACCCATGCTGACCACGACCACATGGTAACGACTACACGATCTCGACTGTATTGTTTGAAGAAGAAACAGTTGATAAGAACGAAAAGTTATGAAATACTCTTTTGATTTGTGCTACTTTAATAAAGACCAATTAATCAAGAAACAGCGTTTGGAAGATTTATTTTTGTTATCTCAGAGTGCGGTGTGTGTGTAAAGTATACCTCCGTCCCATCCCCGGGCTATCGAAGTTGGACTTTGAGAAGGAATAGAAACTGCCATCACACTGACTATCACTAATCAGCCCTTGTCTGCCAAACTGCCTGTATATATATCCCTCAGAATACCCTTTAGTAACAGTCCAACTGCAGATGTTAAGATCACTGGCCGATAGTTCCCAGCATTTTCCCTGCAGCCCATCTTGAATAGAGGCACAACATTTGCCAGAAATTTATTGACAAAACACAGGACAGATAATTGGTGAAAGCACAACTGAATTCTTTAAATAGCTCAAAGTTTGCTTGTCCTTGCAGCAGTCAGGTAGGTGTGCCTGACGTTTTCATTAGATTAAAAAGGAAAATAAATAAATATGATTATAATTTTAAACAGCAGGAAATTATCATTTCTTCGATTCAATCTGAGTTCAGGGTTACTTCATTTCTTCAACGGCTGCAACTGGAAGCTTTGCTCCTGTACAGTACTCACCAACAATGAGGCCAATTTCACAGAGGGGATCATCATAGCCACAGGACATCATTGTTCCAACTGTGTCGTTAACAATTGCCACTATATCCAAATCAAACTCCTGGATGGGATCATGAAACAAAATCATTTGCACGTCAACTCGCATGTTATTAGATGAATGTGTAAAAGCTCAGAAAGAAACTGAAAATCAGGGAGGAGATATTTTCATATTTATTTTCATATTTCAGATACAGCGCGGAAACAGGCCTTTTCGGTCCACCAAGTCCGCACCGCTCAGCGATCCCTGCATATTAACACTATCCTACACACACTAGGGACATTTTTTTACATTTACCCTGTTAATTAACCTATATGGTTTCCTTTTCAACCTTTTATATATTTATTACGTTAAAAAACACACAGATCTTTGCCAATCATCCATCCAGCCAATGAAACAAGAATTAAAACTGTTACTTGGGTATTTTAGTTAAATTGAATTAAATTATGAATTTTAATAATGATCAAGTGATTGAAAGACACAGCGTGGAAATATGCTCTTTGGACAAACGGGTCCACGCTGACCACTTGACTGGTGTACTGTGTTCTGATGGGTGGGTATGCCACAAAGAATATTGGACTTAGAAAGAATAAGACAGAATGGCCAGAAAGTACCAGTTCATGAAGATAGACTTGTAGTTCTTTTAGAAAACGAAATTTCTAATTTTTCATCTTTCTTACGAATAAAGGAAGAGGTCACTCAGCCCCAGGCTGGAACAATGCCTTGGATCCCATTCCCGTACTGTTTCCTGTAATTCGGCCCTGAATCTCCTACCACCCATCTACACGAGAGATCATTTACAGTAGCCAATCCATCTAAAACCTATTATATGTCTTTGAGAAACGGGTCCATGGCATCAAAGGGAAGATACTAATTTGGATAGCAGGTTGGCTGGATGGCAGAAGGCAAAGAGTGGCCCCTAAGGCTTTTTCTGGTTGGCTGCCAGTGACTAGTGGTGTCCCCATGGGGCCGCTACACTGCTGCCAGTGACTAGTGGTGTCCCCATGGGGCCGCTACACTGCTGCCAGTGACTAGTGGTGTCCCCATGGGGCCGCTACACTGCTGCCAGTGACTCGTGCTGCTGGGGCCGCTACACTGCTGTAAGTGACTAGTGGTGTCCCCATGGGGCCGCTACACTGCTGCCAGTGACTAGTGGTGTCCCCATGGGGCCGCTACACTGCTGTAAGTGACTAGTGGTGTCCCCATGGGGCCGCTACACTGCTGCCAGTGACTAGTGGTGTCCCCATGGGGCCGCTACACTGCTGTAAGTGACTAGTGGTGTCCCCATGGGGCCGCTACACTGCTGTAAGTGACTAGTGGTGTCCCCATGGGGCCGCTACACTGCTGTAAGTGACTAGTGGTGTCCCCATGGGGCCGCTACACTGCTGCCAGTGACTCGTGCTGCTGGGGCCGCTACTCTCCACGTTGTGTATTAGTGATTTGGATGAGAAAATTTAAGGCTTTATGGCCATGTTTGCAGATGATACGATAAGTGGAGGGGCAGGTAGTGTAGAGAAAGCATCATTTTGGATAGGTTGGGAGAGTGGGCAGAGAAGTGGCAGATGGAATATAGTGTAGCAAAGTGTGGAGTTGTGCACTTTGGGAGTAGGAATAAAGGCACAGACTATTTTCCAAATGGAGAGAGAAGTCAAAAATTGGAGGTGCAAAGGGACTTGAGAGTTCTGGTGCAGGATTTACAAAATGTTATTTTGCAAGTCGAATCGGTAACAAAGAAGGCAAATGCAATGCTGGCATTTATTTCAAGAGGACTATAATATAAAAACAGGCATGTAATTCTGAAGATTTATAAGACACTGTTCAGGCCACATTTGGAGTATTGAGAGCAGTTTTGGGCCTCATCTCTGAGGAAGGATGTGCTGGCTTTGGAGAAGGTCCATAGGTCTATGCGAATGATCCCAGGAATAATTGGGTTAACATACGATGAACGTTTGACGGCCTGTACTCGCTGGAATTTAGAAGGTTGAGGGAGGAATTCATTGAAAGTTACAGAACAGTGAAAGGCTTGGATAGAGTGGATGTGAAGAGGATGTTCCCGCTAGTTGGAGAGTTTAGGATCAGAGGCCACAGCCTCAGAATAAAAGGATGTACCTTTAGAAAGGAGGTGAGGAGGAATTTATTTCCTCAGATGGTGGTGAATCTGTCGAATTCTTTTCCACAGAAGGCGGTGGAGGCCAATTGGTTTTTAAGGTGGAGATGACAATTTCTTGATCAGTACGGGTGTCAGGGGTTATGGGGAGAAGGCAGGAGAATGGGGTGGAGAGAGAAACATAGATCAGCCG
Source organism: Rhinoraja longicauda (assembly GCF_053455715.1). NCBI lineage: Eukaryota > Metazoa > Chordata > Chondrichthyes > Rajiformes > Arhynchobatidae > Rhinoraja > Rhinoraja longicauda. The sequence continues at coordinate 19,671,583 of NC_135988.1, forward strand.
CAATTGAATGGCGGAGTAGGCGATGGACCGAATGACCTAATATCTGCTACTACAACTTATCAACTTATGATTAGCCTTGAGCTGAACAGCCTCTAAGGAGTGAAATGTCTTCCCCCTTCTCCGATTTATGGCAATGCATTTAAATTAATTTCTTTCTTGGGTCTTCAGACTGCAAGATGATCAAAGCAGCAACGAAAAGCAACAGGTTCTAACTGTTTCTTACCGCTCTTCTCTTGATGGCTTCTCGAAGGAGGATTACAACATCTTTACCTTCACAGCCAGTAGCTTTAAATCCTTTGGTCCAATTTAAAAGAATTCCCTGCAAAATGTAAACATACGAACATTAGTGCACAGATAGCCTTCGATTCACAGAATACACTGCCACACACAAACACCAAGTGGACACTTTGCCTCAGACCTTCCAATGTTTCTGAGCTGGATAAATCCAGGCCCTCACCTATCTTCCCTCATCTCCTGTCATTCTGCAGATTATAAACAGTTATTGCCTTCAAATTATAATTTTGTATTAAATCATCAGCCCGAAGAGTATTCCGACATTAGCCATGGTTCAAAACGAGTTAATAGAGATATTTATCTGCAGAAAATGTATGGCTGTGCTTGCAGATTCTACCTTGGCTACCCAAACTACCACATTCATATCAACTTTCGATCAGAAGCAGGGAAAACTCTAGCCTCCCTCAAATAAACACAAAAGCTGAAATTTGCTTTCAATTAGATTTTTGTGTTTTTGTTTGAGGGACATTTCAATCTGCAAAACAATATTATCAGAGTACCACAGTTAGTGATCTCACTCAAATTGGAGAACTCTGTAGCAGTCACTAACTGCAGAACACTGATAATATTTTTTGCAGACTACTTTTAACTAGGCTGCAATTTCTCAGACTCATTTCACTTCAGATCTTTTTGCCAATAGGACATTTTCATTTATGAGTTTGAATTTAAATCAAAATGTATAGATGAGTAAAGTGAGGAAAGTATTCGGTGAATAGGACTCTTGTGCTACCTGGTTCTTTTGCAGATGTTAGGACCGAAAGTAGTTGATTTGCCCATGCGGTCTTGGTCTACAATAATCTGCTGGACAGTCATGTCTGGGTGCACCACGCACAGTACTGACCTGATCCAAGTTCCTTTGCTCGCATGGGAAAGAGAAGGTGAAGCCAAGTGGAAGGGTGGTGCGCCGAATCCCCATATACTTCAGGAAATCAGCAATACACTGAACAATGTGATCAAAGAGCTATTAAACAAAACAAAAGCCAAAAAGTATTACAGTTTGTATACACTTATGGTCAATTCCCAAATAAACAATCTGCTTATAAACTACTGTTCGCAACTTGGGACATTCCAAAATATTTTACTGAAATACAATGGAATGTAGTCAAAGAAGGGTCTTGACCTGAAATATTGTCAGTCCATTCCCCTCTGTAGGTGCTTGGCCGGCTGAGTTCTTCCAGCATTTTATTTTTTGACTCAAGATTCCAGCACCTCAGTCTATTGTCTTCCCAGAATGTAGTCAGAGCTGTACTTAGGATATGCAGCAACTAATTTATGATTAAAGAGCACAGAAACAGTGCCAGGGGCCCACCAAGTCCTTGCTAATCATCCAGCACCTTTCCATTCTACACTCATTCTAGTTTATTTTCCTCACATTCACATCAACTCTGCCTACTACTCATCTATAAACTGGGGGATGTTTACAAAGGCCAATTATCCTACAACCTGCATATCTTTGCAATGTTGGAGGAAACTAGAGCACCTGGAAGAGGCCCAGAGAGAGATAGTGAGAACATGCAAACTCCACACAGATGATGAGAGGTCAAGATTGAGACCACTGGAGCAATGAACAGCAGCTCGACTAACTGTACCACGCTGTTGCCACAATGAACTCCCATAAATAGCAATGTGATGACAAGCAGCTGACTGAAGTCCAGTAGCATTGGGGACAGATGAAACTATTAGCCACGACACTGAACATAACTGGAAAGTTCGATTCAGCACACTTGTTGTGAAAATTGACATCAAAACACTTCATTTCATTTAAAGAAAATAGCTAAACTCAGCCAGCACAGTGATGCTGGAGGGCTTTCCATCTCTGATCACAAGGACTGGAAAGGCACCAGCTGCAGACTTGAGCAGTGCTCACTTTATTTGACCTGTGGGATAAAAGGGTCAAAGTGAAAAGCTATCCATGGATTTACATTTTAAGTGGTAAAGATGTGCATTTTAGATGTAGACCAAATGGGATAAAAAAAACTCTCTGGAGTTAGAGATTCTAAAGTTTAACAATCTGGAATGGACATTTCTTCTTATTTCAGTCCTAAATGGACGTTCCCTGATTCTGAAATTGTGCCCCTTTTCCAAGATTCCTCAAACATCCTGTACAGCCTGTCAAACCCACAAGAATTTTGCATGTTTTGATGAGATCGCATCTAAACTCGAGAGAATACAGTCTGTCTACTCAATCTCCTCTCACACAGCAAATCCTCCATCCTTTTACACACAGTGGCCTTTTGTTTTGCTCACCTCCTCCCCTGTTCCTTCCATTGCACTCCTGGGAATTGTGTAGATCTTGTTGTGCATTTCCACAGATCGACGTTTCCCATCACGAATCTTCACAAGCAGCACACGGAAATTTGTACCACCAAGGTCCAGGGCCAAGAAATCACCCTTTTCTGGAAAGAGAGAAAAGAGATAAGAAGGAATTTCTTTAATCAGAGAGGGGTGAATATGTGAATTCATAGCCACAGGTGGTAGTGGAGGACAAGTCATCGGTAATTTTTAAAGCAGAGATTGATGGATTCTTGATTAGTAAGGGAGTCAAAGGTTACGGGGAAAAGGCAGGAGAATGGGATTTTGAGGGAAAAGTGAAGGTATCACAAAATGCTGGAGTAACTCAGCGGGTCAGGCAGATCTAGGAGAGGGGGAATGGGTGACGTTTCGGGTCGAGACCCTTCTTCAGACTCAAGACTGTGGGAAAAGTGGATCAGCCATGATTGAATGGCGGAGCAGAATCGAAGGGCCGATTGGCCTAATTCTGATCACAGTTCAAGATTAAGGGGTAGGCCATTTAGAACTGAGATGAGGAAAAACTTTTTCAGTCAGAGAGTTGTGAATCTGTGGAATTCTCTGCCTCAGAAGGCAGTGAAGGCAGTGGAATGGATTCAAGAGAGAGCTGGATAGAGCTCTTAAGGATAGCGGAGTCAGGGGGTATGGGGAGAAGGCAGGAACGGGGTACTGATTGAGAATGATCAGCCATGATCACATTGAATGGCGGTGCTGGCTCGAAGGGCCGAAGGTCCTCCTCCTGCACCTATTGTCTATTGTCTATTGATCCTGTGTTTTATGGACTTATGGCAGGTGACAAGAATTTTTCCCCCTAGCGCATGTATCCAAAATCAGAGGGCATAAGTTTAATGTGCGTTTAACGTGAGTAAAAGGAATAGAAAGGATTTGAATTTGTAATCAAGGCTCCCCACCTTTCAGCCACCATCATAACATCTGTAAGATAGGCACAAAGTGCTGGAGTAACTCAGCGGGACAGGCAGCATTTCTGGAGAGAAGGAATGGGTGACATTTCGAGTCGAGACCTTATATCTGTACCTTATTATACTTGTGCATCTCAGTGGCTACCAAGATAAGGGATGCACTGGTTGCAATCTTCCAAAAGTTCTTAGAGATTTTAGAGAAGAAAATTGGAACACTGCCAATGTAACAGTTCTTCTAGTTTAGTTTATTTACTTTTAGAGATACAGCGTGGAAACAGGCCCTTTGGCCCATTGAATCAGCACCGGCCAGTGATCCCCACACACTAACACCATCCTACGTACATTGGGGACAATTTTTACATTTGTACCAAGCCATTTAACCTACAAACCTTGCTGAACAAGTAAACTGAAGGATTCAAATTATGACAATTACAGCCAACAGAAAGAAGGGAATTATATCCTTCCATTATTGGACTTTGGGTCAAATCCTGAGGACAGTACACTTAACCACTATAGAATTCATGCTGATCGAACTGTGTACCTGTTCCGTCTGGTGTTGACCGCACATAAGTTGCCAACATTTTTACATTCGCAGCAGAGTGAGTTGCTTTCTTCAGACCCCGTTCCATTTCCAACCTCATACTTTTCTTCACCTCCAGTAGTTGATTCGCACTCAGCTTGAATTTGGCCAAAATCTCCTCCCTCATCTTTTGTTGCTTAGCAAGCCTGTAGGCCACTGCTGTGACCATAGCAGCACCCTTTCCACTGCCATCTTCAGAGAGCAGGAAACGAACTTCACAGGTGGGGGCCAACCTTTTCACTGCCTTTTGTAACCGTTTGGCAAACCTGTTGAAAAGGGATAAAAATTCTGATCAGCCCCATACTCGATACTCGCACTGCATAATCACGCATCATGCACATGTTGTAAGAGCCAGAATTCGGTCCATTCCTTTCAACCATTTTTAACGTTGGTAGTGTGGCATAAAGTAAGCACAAACTATTCTCACAGGGGGTGCATCTTGTACACAGACCCATCCACGCCGATCGTGGTGCGCAGTTTCAAGACCTCTTTGTTCTGTTGGATGCGCTTCAGCACAGCAGAAAGTGCAGCAGCACAGAGGTCAGACGACCGGGTCGATACAATGCTACAAATCCGACGTGTCGCTATACAATCATCTGCTGTTGGCTCCAGATCCAGTTTGGTTAGAATATTGTGTGCCTTCTGCAGTCCATCAGAGTCCCTGAAATGATAGGCAGAGAGGAAGTTGTTAAATATTCCTTACTCCCAAGATTTTACTTTTTCATTCTATAAATTTAAATTCCACTTAAGAATTTTTGAGAACAGTGCATTTGTTTCTTGAGCAAAAACAAAGTGCTTGAGGAACTCAGCAGGTCAGACATCTGTGGAGGGATTGGACAGATGACATTTCAAGCTGGAACCCTTCATCAGTCTGAAAAAGGGCACCAATCCAAAATGTTGTCGGTCCACTCCCTCCCCAGACGCTGCCAAATCCACTGTTCCTCCAGCATTTTGTTTCTCAAATAAAATGTCAGCATCTGCAGTGTTTTGCGCCTTGCCTTACCTTCAATGTTTTTTCTCATTAGAATTTGATGTGGCAAAATATTAGTCTGTACTTCAGATTTAAATTTTAATTGTTAACACCAGATAGATAACGTTGTCACCTCTACCCGGCCTGGTTTATGTCCCAACATGGTTGACTTCCATGCTCTGTGAAGTGCCAATAGGAGCAAGCGATGAGCAATAAATGCTGGCCCTACCAGTGACACACACAACTGCTAGAGTTTCTTCAACTGTATCTAGGTACAAGGCATTTCTCGTTCTATGGTTTTCTGAGGTCACTTATCTACAAATCAGTTTGACGTGGATTAAGAAATATTCTCCCTTCTTTCTCTTTAATTTCCCAATAATGTTGTTTTTGAGATACAAGAGACTACAGTTTCTGGAATCTGGAGCACAAAACAAACTGCTGGAAGAAGCTTTTTGTTTTGTTTCTTGATCAGTCTGGTTTTGATGTGCGTTGTTATTTGATCCCCTTCCTGTGGTCAAAAAAATGTTCACGTTAATTTTGTTGATTCCTCCCTCAATTCCCCAAATCAATATATAAAAATAATTTGTGAAGCATCTGGCAGATAGTTCCTCATCCTCATCAACTGATAGCTGTTTACAAGAAAGGGTTTGCTTACTTCTCTATTGCTGAGACATATTCGGTTTCAAATTGGCCTGTGGTGAGTAGTTCTGGGGTGATCTTTCCCTTGAACAGCAGGCCATCCTTTGTCATCTTCACTAAGATAATTCGAACAAGTTCGCCCATATACATTCCACTAATCATCTTCTCAAACCTACAGAAATAAGACAGTTTGAAAGCACATGTTTGTTCTGGCCAAGCTCGGGTCACATATACAATACAATACAATACAATACAATATATCTTTATTGTCATTGTACAGGGGTACAACGAGATTGGGAATGCGCCTCCCATACGATGCAATAATTTAATTAGCTAGTCATTTTTATACTTGCAATTAATATCAGCAGAAAAATGCCGGGTAGGAACAGACTCGGTGCCCCAATAAGCCTGTCCATTTTCATGAAGACTTACATTGTAATGATAGCAACATCCATCCTATGCCACAACCTCACTTTACCTGCTGCCCCATGAGACAGAAAAGAAACCCAAACCCAACGTGGAAAATGGCTCGGGTGATTTGCATGATTTCTGAGCTTTATGCACTTTCTTTCAAATATTCCATTATGAATTAGAACATTAAAAAAAGTGTTTCATCCTTTGTACAACCATTTGGCAAGAATCAGTTCTGACTTTAAACTTAGTTTATTTAACTTCTGCAGACTCAGCCTTGTCATGTCCTAGGTGCAGAGGTGAATTTTGATATGCACCAGCATCTCTAATACGCATCGCCTCAGCTAATGTTCATGCGCTAATCTTGACAGATTAGGGTTAGGGTTAAGGTCACCCTAACCATTATGGAGGTAGGGCAACAAAACCCACTGACCTATTGACATGTCCCTGATGGCATGGCAAGAGGTTCACACCTTCAGGGATACAGAGGATAACCATATCACCACGATTGATCGTACCCTATTTCTGACAGATTTAATTCAGGTTCTTATGAATTCTTGTGATCAAGATAATGGAATGGAGAGAGCCGGTCAATAGATCTACATATACTACATCTACATATACTCCAAAGACGTACAGGTATGTAGGTTAATTGGCTGGGTAAATGTAAAAATTGTCCCTAGTGGGTGTAGGATAGTGTTAATGTACGGGGATCGCTGGGCGGCACGGACTTGGTGGGCCGAAAAGGCCTGTTTCCGGCTGTATATATATGATATGATATGATATGATATTATTCCCGGTACCAAGGCTGCCTTCTAAGTCACACCAATCAGAGTTGGATCATATTCCCCATGACTCTTTCATTGTCCCTGTGTCAAAATGCTATTCCCCAATTAGCACCAAAAGTGAGATCCATGTCGCATGGACTTCAGTGACATGAAGCAAAACACAGATGCAATGGGTAACAAATGTTTCCTTCCTTGCATCTTAAGAGGAACTATGTTTATGACTTACAGCTGTTTTCCTGGATTGATGGACCCTCTGTCAATCTCTTTGTCAAAATCTGTTCTAATACCATCCAGTTCTCCCTGATCACCAAACGCGCCCCACTCCATATTGATGCACATCCTCCCTTCGTCTCCTTCTACCAATTCAATGTGCTGCATCTCTTCCATGTAACAAGCATTTGTGCCAGTACCTACAGAAACACAAGCAAAACATTACACAGGAAATAGCACAGTGCACCATTATAAAAACAACAGAGTATCACAAGATCCTGAGCGACAGAAATTATTTTAAATCCTAAGTCTATTAGCAGAATTTGAATTCAGTCAAAAACCTGGCATTCAAAGAAATTAAAGAACATTTTTTTTAAAATGTTGGTGCAAAGTACAAGATCTTAAACATTATATGAAGAAAAAGCCATTAGCCCTTGAACCTGCTATACCATTCCACAGGGTCAAAGTAGATCTGGCTGACCATAATTTTCCTGCATTGTTTCCCATAAAAGTCATACTTGCAATTAATATAATCAGGAGAATGCTGGGTAGGAAGAGACCACCTCTTCCCAAAGAGACAAGAGTGTTTTATTGTCAGATGCCCCAAAATGGAACAATGAATTTCTTGCAGCATCACAACAGTTATGCAAACACAGTAAACACCATAATAAACAACAAAAAAAGTTCAGTAAATAAAACACAAACATATATAGTGCAAAGACAAAAACAATGCCCGCAAGTCTATGTAGTTTGGAGCTTAGTTGGAGGTTGTAGTGTTTAATCGCTTGTTGGCTGTTAAGGAAGCTGTTTCTGGACCTGGACATTAGTTTTCAGACTCCTGTGCCTTCTTCCCAATGGCAAGAGCGAAATGAGTGTGTGACCAGGGTGGTGTGGGTCTCTGATGATGCTGGCTGCCTTTTTGAGCCAGTGACTCCTATAAATCCCTTTGACGGTGGGGAGGTCAGTACCCATGAAAGAATGGGCAGTTCATCATTTATTTGCAACCTTCTTCATTTTTGGGCGTTCAAGTTGCTGAACCAGGCTATGATGCAATGTCAATATGCTCTTTACTGTACACCTGTAGAAGATTCATTGACATACAGAATCTCCTCAATCTTCTCAGGAAGTAGAGGCGTTGATGGGCTTTCTTTATAATTACATCAAGGACAGATCTTCACATATATGCACACCCAGAAAGTTGAAGTTTTTTACTTTCTCCACCACCGTCCCATCAATGAAGACAGGTTTATGGGTCCTTATCCTTCCACTTCTAATGACAACAATCAGTTCCTTGGTCTTACTGAGGCCGAGAGCCAGGTTGTTGGCACCATTCAGTTAGTCGAACAATCTCACTTCTATACTCTGACTTGTCATCATCTGTAATTCATTCAACAACAGTGGTGTTGTCAGTAAATTTAAAGATGGAGTTGGAACTGTGTCCGGCTACACAGTCATAGGTATAGAGTGAGTAGAACAGGGGGCTGCGCACGCAGCCTTGAGGTGCCCTGTACTGATAGTTATCGAGCAGTAAGTGTTGCTGCCAATTCGTAGAGATTGTGTTGATGAGGAAGTCTCGGATCCAGTTGCCGAGACCCAGTTCCCTGAGCTTGGTAATCAGTTTGGTGTTGAACGCCGAGCTCTAGTCTATGAACAACAGCCTGAAGAACGTGTTTTTATCATCCAAGAAAGTGTCCATATTCATGATTATCACTGCACCCTACAACGTCCACCACTTTATACCTGCTTCCCCATGTCATCTACTGAAAGGCAAAGAAATAAACCCAGAGGCAATAAGTTCTAAATGTATTAGTCTGTTTTAAACACCATCTGGGACTGAGTTCCAAAGCCCTTGGGACTATTATAAATATCAAGTTCACATGCCCTTCCGAGGATAACTGTGCCCCTTCCCAGTGTGGCCAATACATGACTCTGGATCACAGGACATTTGGGAAGGGAATCCCAGTGTTTAATTTTAGCAATGACAAAGGCTCGGTTAGGCAAGGTGGAGTGTGACTTGGAGCAGACCCAGCAGGAAGGGGTGTCTAATCTGAGACAATTACCTCAACAGCTTGACATACTGTAGCTGTGCTCATGGAGTTGTACTCAAAGTGCCAGGCTCATCACAATTCCATTACGGGAGTGTATACAGATGGGAGTGGGCAGCGTTGATGCTAGATCCATGAAATCTCATGGCATCTGGTCAAATGTGTGTATGGAGAGCTTCATCTGATTACGAAGGTATCACAAAATGCTGGAGTAACTCAGCGGGTCCGGCAGCATCTCTGGAGAGAAGGAAGGGGTTTCGGGTCGAGACTATTCTTCAGACTGATTACCACCTACAATAGTCCCTCAAATGATGAATTAGTGCTCCTCTATGTTGTGAGAACACACTGTAAGTAATAAATCTATAATGTTATGGCCCAACACACCCCTAACTCTACTAAAGTAGCAACCTTGTGAATTAATGGAAGCACAAGAAAATGTTGGAATCCGTAGCAAAAAATGGAAGAGCAGCTGGAGGAATTCAATGGGTCAGGCAGCATCTGTGGAGGGAAGTGGACAGTTGCTGTTTGAAGTCACAATCCTTCATCTCGACAAGGATTGCAGGGGAAGTAACCAGAATGGAGAGGTGACGGAAGGTTGTGAGCATGAGCTGGCAAGTGATAGGTGGATACAGGTGAGGAAGAGTTGACTGGCGGTCATGTGGTGGAACGAAAGGTGGAGATAGCAAGAGATTGGGAGATTATGTGGAGCTTGTGGGTTAAGGCTGGAGCAATGAGCTCAGAGGATACGACAGGAGCAGCAGCAGCTGTACCTGAAAGAAACAAGGTGCCAACATGTGAACTGGAAGAGCCTGTAATGGACAAAACTAAGCCATCTCTCAACCGACACATCACATCAGATCCAGATGTATGGATGGGGAAGGTTTGGAGGGATATGGACCAAACGCAGAGGTGGGATTAGTGTAGCCGAGACATGATGGCCAGTGTAAGCAAGTTGGGCTAAAGGGCCTGTTTCCACTCTGTATCTCTCTATGACTCCAACTCTATCAAAGCTCTGCAGTCTTGCCACATCTACTCAATTAGCTCATGGGAGGAGGAAGCTATAAGAACATGACAGTTTGACTGAAGATTTGCTGCAGTATAAAACAAAATTTCTCTAAAATTAAACAATGATTCCATTTGGTGTGCAAGTCCAAGGTTGTGTGAATGTGGCAGTACAGGTAGTAAAGTGATAAGGAAGCCATATGTGATCTTTGCCTCCATTAGACAGGGCATAAAATATGACAGCGTGGAGACTATGATAAACTTTATAAAAGGTCTGGCAGGCAGGCCAGAGCTGGAGTACTGTGAACTGTTCTGGTCACCACACAATGGGAATTAAGTGATAACACTGGGGAGAATGCAGAGAAGATGATGCCCTCGATGGAGCATTTCACTTACGAGGAGAGACTGGATAGATGGTGTTTCCTTGGAGCCGACCAGGCTGAGCAGCAACTTGGTAAAGAGGTACAAAATCATGATGCATGGGTAGGAAAGATAAAAGAAAATTTTGACCATAGAAGAGGTATCTTAAACCGGAAGCATGGGTTCAGGGGTAAGAGGTTTCTAGGAAGAACTATTTCACCCAGAGAACGATTAGAATCTGGAACACACCGCTTGAGTGAATGTAACTGGTCAAGCACTAGAATGGTCAAGGCAATGGATCGTGTTGGTAAATGGCATTGGTATGCATAGGTACTTGATGGTCAACACGATCATGATGGCCCAAAGGGCTTGTATCTGTGTTGTATGACTCGATCACAGCCTAACAGTCAAGTGGTAAACAGGTTAATGCTGATACTTCCTATGTGACATTTCAGTCTGATGAAGGGTCTCGACCCGAAACATCACCTATTCCTTTTCCCTAGAAATGCTGCCTGACCCACTGAGTTATTCTAGCATTTTGTGTCTATCTTCTGTGCAACAGCATCCTTCGTACACACTTCCTGTGCACCAACTCACTATCATGAAGAAAATTTGTGGAGGAATGAAAAAAGATCAAAGCAAACCGAGGAGAGTTGGGAAGCATGTTAATTCGGCAATTGGCACTAATGATTGTGAAGGCTACATAAATACATTAAAAAATATATGAAATCAATAAATCCATGAAGGAGATAAACTTGCAAGTTTTAATTTGCAGAGGAATGTGGCAAATAAAACAGGTCTTTCAGTGAGCCATGAACCGTGGGGCCTGCTCCCCATGGCCTGCTCCCCATGGCCTCCTCCCCATGGCACCCCATTTCCCATTCGAGATGAAGGACAAATTGACTGGACTGGTTTCATTGACATTTTTCCTCAACCCATCACACAGACAAAAACTTGAGCTTTAACAGAACTGTGTCCTCACAGACTGCAAGTGCAATGGCACATTCAACCACAAACAAGAAGCATGTCTACCTACCAATAATTAGTCCTATCTCACAGTTGTGGTCTTCATAGCCACAAGACATCATGGTGCCCACTGTGTCATTCACCACAGCAACAACATCGATATTAAAATCCTGTCCAAAAAACAGAAAGACAACAAACAGTTCAACACTTTGTCTGGAAGGACAGCTCAGACATATCAGGCCAACTACATTTCTCCACGTTTCAGGAAAACCTCTTGGTGGTTCTCTCAATACCAATACATACCCCTCGCCTCTCGATGGCTTGATGTAATAGGCTGACTACGTCTCGTCCTTCTACACCACTCGCCTTAAATCCTTTGGTCCAATTAAGCAAAATACTCTGCACAAAAAAATAAAAGAAAGTTGGATTATATAAAATATACCAAGACAATGAACCAAGATATGAATAATAAAGTTTGATCAACAACAAAGTCTCCATCAACAGAATTATGCTACATGTTCAAAGTCTTTCATTTTTTTTTCATTTATTTTCCTCTCCTGTTCATTTCCAATTGCTGGTGTATACTCAGATGAACTATAATGCAAAAATCTCCGTTGATTTAGTCACTGATGCTCCTTCAACAAACCACCACCACCAACATGTACTGAATATCAGAAAGCAAATTACTGGATCCACACAGAAGATTAGAGGAACAAGAATTTGCTAAAATATTAAATCTAAAGTCTAAACTCTGTTTCTCTCCCCACAGATGCTACCCGACCACTATTTTCTGCTTTGATGTCTGTCTATATAGCAGCTTTAACATTGCAAAACATCCAGAGCTATTCAAGGAAATTTGATACTGGATCACATATTAAGACAGATGAACAAAATTTTGCCCATGTCCCTCCAGCTAGGATTTCAATGGAATGGGAAATAGGGATGAACAGGAATCCTTGCTCTAGGTAAGTGTGTGTAAAACAGGGAGTAATACTATTTGCAGATTTTTATCCTTTACTTGCAAGATATATAACAATCAGTATAATTGGACTATTCCTAATTCAGAGTGCAGTAGTGGACCGATTATCTAATTGTACTATCAATATAGATGAAGGAATTCAAGAGAACTTAATTACATTGACTGCATCAAAAAGCTAATATTGGTAACCATAAACACTCTTCTATTTTACTGATGTTGCTTAGGAAATGATATTTGCTGGCATTTATGTAATTGCACACTCATAGCTATGTGATTGTGTTAACTACCCTCTGAGATGGTCTGACCCATTCACTTCAAGGGTAATGAGGATGAGAAGTAACTTATGGTCTTGCCAATGATGCCTGAAACCATGGAGTAAAATTAGCAAAAGGACACAAAGTGTTGGAGTAACTCAGCATCTCTGGAGAATATGGATTGGTGACATTTTTTATGTTGAGTCTTCTTCAGACTGATTGTAGGGGGGAGAAGAATGCCCAAAGAGGGGAGAGGGAGGACATAGTGTGGCAGGTAATAGGTGGACACAGGCAAGGGGTTTTCTTTGATAGGCCGATGGTTTGAACAAACGCCAGAGATAAAAGCAGACGGTGTGAGACAGGGTGGAAGAGTTGTGAATTGCAAAGCTAGATGGAGGAGAGTAACAGGAGGGGGGAAGAGGGCAGAAATAGGTGAGGTGTTTAGTAACAGGAGGAGGGGGGGAAGTGGGCAGAAATAGGTGAGATGTTTAGTAACAGGAGGGGAGGGGGGGAAGTGGGCAGAAATAGGTGAGGTGTTTAGGAGGTTACCTAAAATTGGAGAATTCAATGTTCAACGTGAGCAAATCAAGCGTGAATAATAAGCTGACTCCTCTCGGATGGGCTACCCTAGAGCTCCGCAGAATCAGGCTAAGACTTATTGCAATTTACAAGGAGATTCACAAAATCACGCCATCAAATCTTCAGTCATCCCAGAGCACCAACCGCCATCAAACAAGGCAAAATATCAACTCGCTAAATTTCAATAAACGTTGCTCCCAATATTCCCTTCACCCAAGGATGATAAGGGAATGGAATATGCTACCACCCAACACACAAGTGCCGCCCCCAATGTTCAGTCATTAAAAATGGGGATTGGGCAACTAGATCACCTCAACTTAGTCAAAAAGGCCCACTTCAAAATTTAATCACTACTCTACTCACTCCGACCTGCGCGAGATAACCACTTACGAAGTGTTTGCGCAGTAACCAACCAGGACCAGGACCAGAACCAAGAGCTGCTGACCACTTGGAGACTCTCAGTCTCAGTGGAACCCTATTGTAAAACGGTGAAATGAGAACTTCTTCAATGTTCATTTGCTGCATGTAAAGGCTAAAGGTGTGAGCTCACCTCATCAAGCTTGGACTGATGGCAGGGAAAGGAAAATGTGAAGCCCAGAGGAAGCTTTGTTTCCTTGATGTTCAGTTCTCGCATTACATCCCCAAGGCAGTTCGCAATGTGATCAAACAACTACACAAACAGAAAATAATTGTTAATTACATCACATCATGAGGGAAGCAATAGAAATGATACATTTACAATGTTTGGCCACAGCAAATACTTTGTCGTGGCCTAAAACCAAAATGCCAGAACATCCAGCAGGTCAAGCAGCATCTATGAAAAGAGAAACCGTCAACACTCAGCAGTTAACAGGCCTGGATCATGGACCAGAAATGTTCTTTTTTTCACAGATTCTGCCTGCCATAGAGTCATAGAGTGATAAAGTGTTCAAACAGCCCTTTTGGCCCAACTCGCCCACACCGGCCAACAATGTTGTCAGTGCTTGGTCCATATCCCTCCAAACCTGTCCTATCCATGTGCCTGTCTAACTATTTCTTAAACGATGGGATAGCCTTAACTACCTCCTCGGGTCATCAACTACCTCCTCTGGCAGCTTGTCCCACTCACCACCCTTTGTGTGAAAATGTTACCCCTCGGATTCCTATTGCATCTTTTCCCCTTCACCTTGAACCAATGTTCTCTGGTCCTCGATTCCGCTACTCTAGACAAGAGACTCGGTGCATCTACCCGATCTATTCCTCTCATGATTTTGTACACCTCTATAAGATCACCCCTCATCCTCCTGCGCTCCATGGAATAGAGACACAGCCTACTCAACCTCTCCCTATAACTCACATCCTCTAGTCCTGGCAACATCTTCGTAAATATTTTCTGAACAGTTTCAAGGTTCCCTTTCACATGGTGCCCAGAACTGAACACAATATTCTAACTGCAGTCTCACCAACGTCTTATACAACTGCAACATGACTCCCAACTTCTGTACTCAATATTCTGACTGATGAAGGCCAAAGTGCCAAAAGCCTTTTTGACCATCTTATCTACCTGCGATTCGACCTTCAAGGAACCATGCACCTGTCCTCCTAGATCCCTCTGCTCTACAACACTACCCAGAGGCCTACCATTTACTGTGTAGGTCCTGCCTTTGTTCGATGTCCCAAAATACAACATCTCACACTTCTCTGTATTAAATTCCATCCACCATTCCTCCGCCCACCTGGCCAATCGATCTAGATCCTGCTGCAATCTTTCACAAACATCTTCACTGTCTGTAAAGCCACTCACTTTTGTATCATCAGCAAAGTTTCTAATCTTGCCCTATATGTTCTCATCCAAATCATTGATGCAGATGACCAACAGCTGTGGAGTAATTATATCCATGTAAACAGTTTCCGTGACAGCAGGTGTAATGACATCATCATGTGATTCACATCTTGTGGCAGTTAGTTCAGAATAAAATACATATTTCTCATGTAAGAATATATTAATCTTGTTGTGAAGCTCTTTGTATTTCACCATGCTGACCAATAAAATCTGATGCCCGGGTGTGAACATAATTAATAGCCAGATCCGGCATTTTAAATGAGCAATGAGCCAAAACCACATTCTGTTAAATTGTGACAGACAAGACTGTAGATGCTGGAATCTAGAGCAAAAGATAATTTTCTGGAGGAAATCAACAGGTCAGGCAGTTTCTGCAAATGAAACTGGACGATCAATGTTTTGGGTGGAGCCATTCCTCTGAAAGAGTGGAGGGGAGATAAGCTATTAATAGAGGGGACAAGAACTGGTGCACAATAGGTGGATCAAGGATAAGGGGTAGATTGGTGGATGGAGTTAGGGGAGAGAGGAGTAAGGGTAACAGGTGCAGAAGTCATCGATGTAGCAGATAAAAGTGATCTGCAGCAGTTATTACATAAAATTGATCCTGCAATTTTTAGGTGCAGAGAGACAGCAGGCATCAGATTTAAAACATAATATACTAATAATAATAATATATTCCTTTATTCGTCCCGCACCGGGGACATTTACAGTGTTACAGCAGCAAGTGGATAGCAAGAGAGCAAGAGATCATTCATTATAAATAAAAGATACATAAATTGTCATCAGTTTTCTGTGTTCTTAGCTGTTATTGTTGACTCACCTGCTGGGAGCAGTGCTGGTTGTGCAGTCTCACAGCAGCGGGAAGGAAGGACCTCCTATATCTCTCCTTCACGCACTTGGGGTGAAGGAGTCTGTCACTGAAGGAGCTACTCAGTGCAGTGACAGTGTCCTGCATGGGGTAGGAGTCATTGTCCAGCAGCGATGTTAGCTTTGCCATCATCCTCCTCTCTCCCACCACCTGCACTGAGTCGAGGGGGCAACCCAGGACAGAGCTGGCCTTCCTGACCAGCTTGTCGAGTTTCTTCCCTTCCGCCGCTAAGATGCTGCTGCTCTAGCAGACCACTCCATAGAAAATGGCCGATGCAACCACCTTGTAGAAGGTCCTTAGGAGTGCCCCCTGCACTCCAAAGGACCTGAGTCTCCTTCGCAGATAAAGTCTTCTCTGGCCCTTTCTGTATAGCGCATCGGTGTTTTCAGTCCAGTCCAGTTTATTGTTGAGGTAGACACCCAGGTACTTATACTTTGGAGATTGAAGTAAAAATATAGATAGAATAATAGGTATAAAGTTATTCCAGGGCCTGATAGGATGTAAGCAGAAGTGGCTTCCTCTAACTGAGAATGTGGACCCAAGGATCGTTGTATTAGGATTGGGGTTAGATTTACAGGATTGGGAATCGACCACAATACTTTTGTGAATCTTTGGAATTTTCCATCGTAGAAGCATGTGGATGTTCAGGAATTGAGTTTATTCTTCAGCACCAAGCGATTCTAGAGACTTGAGATGGGGAACAAATTGTTGTTGAGGTAGCCCTTCAGCCTTTACTGTCAGGACACCAAATGCCCGACTCCTAAATTCAATTTCTAAGATTCCCCCAATTGATCACCTTCCAAACTAGGAAAGTGAATCTAGTTTTCTTAAATTAACTCATTTTCTATGGCACCCCATTCAAAGTCAGTTTTGTCTTACACTTCAAGTCACCAACCTTTTCCTGCCCTTTTCAACTTAAAAAAAAACACTTTTAGTAATGATGTGTTATTCATAGAAGAGTGGCATGTGCAATAATTAATGGCACAGTTTTTCACACTAATATCCTATTTACATAAAACATCCCCATCATACTTAAGAGTTCCCAATGGCAAAATATTCACAGCTGAACTTTATGGTGACTCTTTCTGCACAAAACAATAGTTGTATGTCAAAGAAAAACTCAAAATGCTGGAGTAACTCAGTGGGTCAGGCAGCATCTCTGGAGAGAAGGAATGGGTGACGTTTCGGTTCGAGACCCTTCTTATATCACTCACTGTAGGTTATCAATGCTAATGAGAGTTGCAGAAAACATGTAGAAGAGAAATGGCTGGAAATATTTTTACTACAGAATTCTGTCTCTCTCTGTTTCTGAATATCCTCTCAGTGTCGAGAGTCAATGCGGAAGGAGGTTATGAGGCCAATGTGTGATTTGCAGGCACTGCCACCAGGGGGCAGGCAATGCATGGGTTTCCATGTGCTTTGGTGCCATAACAACTAAAAGACATTTGGACAGCTACATGGACATGGAACGAGGGCCAAATGTGGGCAGGTCCAACTAATGTAGATGGGACATTTAGGTCGGCATGGCAAGATGGGCCAAAAGGCCTGCTTCTGTGCTGAATAACGCTACGACTATAACTCTATGGCTCTCCATGACGTTATGATAACACTATGAGACTCTCAGCAACATCCCATATAGGACTAATGTCCATAAATGTGGTGCTGTTGGAGTGCATGGGATACTGAAGATGATCGGAACATCATAACATCATAACACATATGTTGGAACCACATTAAGTGTCTTGAAGCAATGAGATCATTTGTTCTCTTTTAAATGATAAAAATGAGTTAAATATGCCAAGTTTGTCAATTTAAAGTGTCCTTTATTTAGAAAAAGTCCTAAGGTGTTTCATATTGTATAATCTAATGAAAATGAACATCAAAACAGATGAAATTCAGAGGTGAACAGAATCTTGGTCCATGAAGAACCGCTTCACGGAATGAATCGGTGATTTGTGGGTTGACAAAGCAGAACTCTTCTGGGACAGAATGCCGAGTCTGAAGGATTTTCCACCAATGGCTGAGCGAGGTGGATGGGGTATAAAACTGATGATTAAAGTTAGACTTTGTTGGTAGACACAAAATGCTGGAGTAACTCTCTGGAGAGAAGGAATGGGTGACGTTTCACAGAGTGCTGGAGTAATTCAGCGGGACAGGCAGTATCGCTGGAGAAGGAATGGGTGATGTTTCGGGTAGACACCCTTCTTCAGACCTAGAAACTTTGTTGGGTTGGCTGTGAGTCGGAGGTACGTGCCAAAGATGTGGTGCCAGAGATTGTCAGTATCGCAAAGGGACTTGAATAAAGGCCTAACAATTTAACATCAACAGTGTCGGGACACCAGAGGTTTATATTGGCCAGGATGTAAGAGTGATGAATAAAGAGAACTTGGTGCAAAGCTGGGAATCACTCAAATAAGCTGAGGTTTATGGAAGATGGGAAACTTGCCAGGACTTTAAACGAGCAGCATCGAGAGCTCCCACCTGTGTGCCAGTGCCATGCATGAGTTCCTCTGGAATGGAACAAATCCGATTCTGAATCTCCACCTTTTGCTTGCCATTATCCGAAACTTTCACTCTCAGCACGCGGAAGTTAGTGCCCCCCAGGTCTAGGGCTAGGAAGTCTCCACTCTCTGCCAAGATTAATGAACATGGTGTCAGTCAAACGGCTTAGACCACTCTGTGTGTGTGTGTGTGTGTGCATGTGTGCGTGTGTATGCGGCGCGCGTGTGTGTGTATGCGTGTGTGTGTATGCGTGTGTGTGTGTGTGTGTGTGTGTGTGTGTGTATGCGTGTGTGTGTGTGCGTGTGCACAAATCACTCATTTTATTGCTTATTTCTAAATTACTCCAAAAGACATGGAGAGGAAACATTTGATTTTAATCTTGAACCAGCATTGCCAAAATTAGAGCATACAAAATAACTGTACATCTCTGTGTTAGTCCTCGGCCTCCAAGGTCGACTGGACTGATGCAGCAGGTAGCAGTAAACGTGATTCTAAGTTTGAAACATGTGTCAAGTGTATCCCTTATATGTGTCACTTATCGGCGAAGTAGCCCTCATAAAGATGAGAGGGCAATGAACTTACTCAGTTTGATCTTACATTTAATGACATTCTGAATTGCTTCTGCTAACCTCAGCATTCCTGCCTAAAATATTTTAAGCTCTTAATTACCATGAAGACCTAAAATCTTTTTACAATCAGACTTCAACAAATCGTATTTAAGCCAGCAGAACATCCTAACGCACTTTAGAGTGGCTAAGCTTTGTTTCTTACAGCTCATTCTAGATGGCAATTCACGAGGCAACATGCTCTGACGGTAGAGTAAGAAAATAACTGCAGATACTGTTACAAATCGAAGGTATTTATTTCACAAAATGCTGGAGTAACTCAGCAGGTCAGGCAGCATCTGAGGAGAGAAGGAATGGGTGACGTTTTGGGTCGAGACCTTTCTTTAGACTGACAGTAGATACATGCTGAGATTATTTGATTGTTCTTCATTGAAACAGTGGGGACTCAGAACCTACTTACAGACGAAAAGAAAAATATGGTAAATTCTGAAAATGTGATTGGGTAATGCTGTGAAATACCTAGCTGGTATTAATTGTGAGAGAAAGAGTTTACATTTCAGCTCAATGGCCTTTCATCAGAAGTACAAGTAGTTAGAGGTTAATATGGTATTGAAGGAGGAAGACAAGGAAGGAAAGGGCAAAGCCCAGGAGTGAGAGTGGTAATGATGAAAATGGATCACCTTTCTTGAATTCAGGACCAAAGTGTTTCACACCCAATTTTAGCACAGCAGGTTACCACAACCTGCAATCAGAAAATGGATCAAATAACTTGACTCAACGCATTGACTGAGGGATCATCACCTGCTAGCAGAACAACTGTTCTGGTCCGTCTCATGTTGTGGCAAGGGGTCTTTTCCTCCATCTGACAGAGGAGCCAACACAATACAATACAATATATCTTTATTGTCATTGTTTAGGGGTACAACAAGATTAGGAATGCGCCTCCCATACGATGCAATAAATTAATTAGCTAGTCAGTATTAATTTAAACAACCCAATGAAACAAATTAGAATAGTTTTAAAACAGAATAAAGTGTAAGTAGATCTGTGCCGGTTCACTGTGCGATGTGACCATCCGGCTCAGCAGGACCGGTTCATAGCAGCTATGGCCCTGGGGATGAAGCTATTCCTGAGTCTGGACGTGCGGGCGTAAAAGGCCTTGTAGCGTCTGCCCGATGGTAGAAGTTCGAACAGACTGTTGCAGGGGTGTGAAGAGTCTTTGTGGATGCTGGTGGCTTTTCTGAGGCATCTTGTGTTGTAAACACCTCCCTGCTCCATCAAATGATCCCGCCCAGATAGTGTGCTGCAGTGAACCTAATCACCTGCTGCTATGCAAAGTAAGAGAGGAAAAGGGAAGCCCAAATTTGAGGCTAGTTAAGTCTGTTTGGTCAATTGAAAGGTAATCCACCCTTGGTCTGTTATTAAACGTAGAGACAAATTAAACGCTGCCATCTACAATTATTTTATACCACCTGGGACAGTGTTGCATGTTTTAATTTCATTTTATGTGTTTTGGGGGTTGTGTAATTTTAATGCCTATTTTGATGCTTTTGTTGTTGGACTGTGGGTGACTGAATTTCGTCCAATTTAGATGACAATAAAGCTATCTTGAATCTTGAATCTTGAATCTTGAATTATACAAATTAAGAGTTTTGATTATAATTAACACATCTGTTTGTTGACAGCATGATACCCAGCAAGTGCATGTGAGCCGCACAACTGTTACTGTTACGACCCGAAACCTTAGCTATTCCTTCTCTCCAGAGGTGCTGCCTGTCCCACTGAGTTATTCCAGCATTCTGTTACTTCCCTCAGGTTACACTTTCACATGATTAGATAGCAAGCACACTCTGGGTGATATGGTAGAACAGGATTGGTAAATCTGAAGTTTGCAAAAGGCACTCACACAAGGTCACTCCTTACCAGTTAATGTTGTGTCAATCGCGATAATGGAAAAGCATCAGAGATCTTCTCATAGAAACCAAGCTTTATTGTCTTTCTGCCAACTGGTCAGCGCGCAACTAAAGCTTTTCACTGTACCTCGGTACACGTGACAATAAACTACACTGAACTGAAACTGAACTGAAGCACAAAACAAAACGAGAAGTTAGGATTCAGGAACTGAGTCTAACCCTGGTCTTACTTAGCTTGGCTGAGATCAGCTGATTTCACAAAACAAGAAGCTAACGTCAGCTTTATTTATGGAGTTACCATTTTATCCTTTATTTGTGAAGTTTGAATCCCGTATGTTTTACAGTAACTTTGCCATAAAATTAATTAAAATAAAACAATGTTGATCCAACACCCTTAGCTCACCATACTGAACATAGGTAATTCATTGTGAATTTATTAATTGATCTGAAACAAACATGGATTGAACAAGTATCAAGGGACAGGGAACTCAAGTCTCCTGGGTCCTCTGTGACCAGTGTTAACCTGTATCTTAGTTTGCATAATAAAAGTAATCTGAGTATCAAAATATCGATCTATTGAATCTCTAACATTTTCATCGACACGATACGATATGACACGATAGAACTTTATTTATCCCAGGAGGGAAAATGATCTGCCAACAGTCATAAAACACAAGATACTTGAAACATGAAATGAAAGTGACGAGTGGAAAGGATTGGGGGATGTACAAAGATTGGGGATGAGGAGAGGAGTCAGTCTCAGTCTCAGTCTACCCCACGCTAGAAGGGGAAGCAGTTGTACAGTTTGATAACCACAGTGAAGAAGGATCTCCTGTGGCGTTCTGTGCTCCATCTTGGTGGAACCAGTCTGCTGTTGAAGGTACTCCCAGGTTGACCAGTGTGTCATGGAGGGGGTTTGCCGTATTGACCAAGATGCTCCGCAATTTGAGGAGCAACCTCCCCTCCAAGACCCCCTCCCATGAATCCAGCTATGCCCCCAGGACGGAGCCAGCCTTCCTGATGAGTTTGTTAATTCTGTTGGCCTCCACGGCCTTCGACCTGTTGCCCAAGCACATGGCAACAAAGAAGATGGCACTGGCTACCACTGATTGCTAGAACATCTACAGCATCTTGTTGCATCTAAGATTGTAAGATCCCTCAGCCTGCCAAACTCAAACGCATATGGATACATCATCTGTCCTTGTATTTCAACCTTTCAAAGTCTGGTATTGTGCTGTTGCAACTATATTACACATTCTCAATAACATATTTCAGAGGCAGAGAGAACGAGGAGCCTATTCTCACAAAAACAAAAGAAAAATACAATCAATTTAGTTTAGTTTAAAGATAGACACAAAATGCTGGAGTAACTCAGTGGGTCAGGCAGCATCTCTGGAGACAAGGAATGGGTGACGTTTTGGGTCGAGACCCTTCTGACTGACTGATGTCAGGGGTGGGACAAAGATAGAATGTAGTCAGAGACAGTAAGATTGGTAGGAGAACATTTGGTGCAATTTTACAGAGGCCAATCAATTTACAAATCAGCACGCCTTTAAGAAACAAACGCGGTTACAGGGAGGACGTGTAAATTCCACACAAACTCCACCACAGTTTGTGTCATCTGCAAATGGACTACAATTATCACAGACCACCAGTGAGAGATACACCCATCTACCAACCCACGTCTTCCATGGCCAAGCTAAGTTCGAAGACATCTTGTCTGATTATTTCTTGGTGAAGTACAGTGGACATTATCCACGTTACAGCCTCCACATTGGCTGCCTTTTTCTCACCAGACATCCCAATCCATTTGCTCCTCTTACCACCTCCTCAAAACTCAGATATTCAGTTAGTCTATGCCGCTGAGTAACTTTTTGCGACTGAACAATAACCCATGCTTCCAAACATTGGAGTAGACTAGAGAATCCATTTGTATTCCTTGGCACGCAGCCAGCTTGGCAGAGAGAATTAATTCTTGTTGCTAACTTCCAGCAAAGAGGCTTTTGCCTCCTTGTCAGAATAATGACTATTTGAGCTGCGGATAGCCGTCCAGTGTCAACACTGACCTTAATTATCGGTTTCGCTGTTAAAGGATTTCACATTTAATTCACAGCACTGGCTATTGTAACAAAGCTCAATGAGCAATGCTTCATGATTCATATCTATGGCTTCATGATTCATATCTATGGCTTCATGCCATAAAGTTTCTCAATCCCTGACCTATGCCAAGTTATCAAATCTTATTCAGATTGGCACCATGCCCCCCCCCCCCCCGAGGATCAAGGTCTCACTGTGGAGATGCAGTCGTGAGTTTTTACTTCTCCTTGAGCACCCTGCAATGCTACCTGACAGAAACTGCATTTGTTACATTATTGAAAATGGCCAAACTAGTCTGTGATCCACCCAACTTCAGGCAGTCAGCCAACATCCCCTCGCTTGATTTACACACCTTACAGAGGTGCAGGTATGCAGACAGCATTCTTCAGCATCATCAAAAAAACGAGTCAGTATTTTCAGAAGAAAACACTTCATTCTAACAGCCAAACACCAGATTCTTGCAAACTAATCCCATGCTCTTTTCAAAGCATTAATTTGAGCCTGACTAGTATTTATCCTCCCACACAATTATGTTTGAGGTAGTGATGGGAAATCACCTTTTGAAACCACTCTTTGACTTAGCCCATCCCCTGGGATCAGGATGACTTGCTTCCACTGCAGATTGTGCATTGCGACACAAGGCCATTGTGGGATGCACAAACTCTTCAACATCTGGGCAGGAGATGTTTGATGGGATGGCTAGGTAGGCAATTTAGGAAATGTTGCATTCCATCATCCATTCATTCCTGCTCATTTAGTGTGGTTAATGCTGCTGTCATCATGGTCACCAGCACACTGATACAATGTTATTGGAATGTCAATGGAACATGGTCATGCTTCATTTTCTTGGAGATTGTCATGATGTGGCTTTTGTGTACCGCAAACATCACTTGCCACTTATTAGTTCACGTGTGCTTGTTGGTCAAGTCACACAGCTCATGGGCAGGAACTGCTTCATCATTTGAAACGTTGTGAATGGAGTTGTATAATGGACTATACTCAGCAAACCCCATCTTTGACATTATGGAGGGAGGATCAGTGATGCAGCAGTTCAAGATAGTCGTGAGTGAACTCCTCTTGCCATTATATCTTAGGGCACTAGTAACTGCTCTCTGTTGGCCCACAAGCATTGTCCATTCTATTACAGATCAGATGTAAGAAGGATGTTCCCGATGGCTGGGAGTCCAAGTATAAGGACAAGGAGTATGCCATTTAAGAATGAGATAAGGAGAACTTTGTTCCCCCAGGGAGTGGATAACTTGAGGCATTCTCTTCCACAGAAAGCAGTTGAAGGGAAATCACTAAACATAACCAAGGAGTGAGGAATTATTCTTAGGGCAAAAAGAATCAAAGAGATATGGGAAGAGAACTTGAACATAGTAATAAATTTGGATGATCAACTGGGACCATGTTGAATGTTAAGCAAGCTTAAATGGTAGAATGGTCCATGCCTATTTTCTACATTGACCAGGCAGCGGAGAATGTTGTCCTTGGTTCCCATTGATTTCATTATTGCTGCCAGGTTTTGTGAAATAGTCATAATACAGAGTTGTACAGCATAGAAATGAATCTGTCCACCCACCACCATAGCAATCTTTATTGCCCATCTACATTAATCCCATTTGTCCACATTTAGTCAGCGCCTTTCTATGCCTTGTATATTGAAGTGCCAGGTTAAATGTCCAAAAATCGTGATTGTATCCGATTCCACCACAAATCTCTTTTAAACCTCCTTCCTCTCATCTTAAACATGTGCTTTCTTGTTTTTGATAATCCTGCCATAAAATAGCTGACTAGTTACCCCATCTACAGTTGTTACCATTTAATATACCTCCATCAGATCACCTTTCCAGCCTACCCCAGCCTATCCAATCTCTCTCCATAACTAAAGTCTGCCACTCAGGCTACATCCTGGTGAATCACTTTCCCCAGAACAATCACATCCTTCCTCCACTTGTGACCTGAACTGCACACGATACTCCAAGTGCTGTCTCAGCAGCATTTTGCAACCTAACATCCCAACTGTTATATCCTATGCCCTAACCTGTCAAGGCAATAGACAATAGGTGCAGGAGCAGGCCATTCGGCCCTTCCTCACCACCTACCTGCCTGCATTGCTTCTTTCAGGAACCCAGAGTCCCACAGTCTTGCGAGGATGACCATTCACTGTATAAATCCAACAACTGACTTCAAAAGGGACAAAATTCAGGAAGGAAAATGTTAATGGAGTTGGCTATACTGAGACTTTCAGTGCATTGGCCTATGCTCGATTACATCTGCTTTTTGATTCCAGCAATTCCATTGTGTGGCAATACTCACAGGACGGGATATGATTGTCACAAATCTATCTAACACAGCACATTTCACGTATTTAATTTCCAGTGTGCTGAAGGAGCATTTCTGCAGCAGGCAGCAAAGGCTGAGTGCAGGGCCTGCTAAAGGCCATGTGGGACCACGGGCTAAATATCCAAACAGCACGAAAGCACGACAGAGCTAGAGATCAGAAACATTTCCAATACAGGAGCTTGCTGCATAGTCATTCTTGATATTAAAATGAAGCATAGAACAGTACAGCACAGGGCCAAGCCCTGTAACCCACATATCTGTGTCAAATAAGATAAACTAATTTCATCTGCTTGCACATGAACCATATCCATCCATTGGGATGTAGACTGAAAATGAAGACTTGCAAAGAAAGGATCCAGATTTAGGGACATGGACAATACATGGGCATGGGCATGGGCATTGGCATGGGCATTGGCATTGGCATTGGCATGGGCATTGGCATTGGCATTGGCATGGGCATTGGCATTGGCATTGGCATTGGCATGGGCATTGGCATTGGCATTGGCATGAGCATGAGCATTGGCATTGGCATGGGCATGGGCATTGGCATTGGCATGAGCATGAGCATTGGCATGGGCATGAGCATGAGCATGAGCATGGGCATGAGCATGAGCATTGGCATGAGCATGGGCATGAGCATTGGCATTGGCATTGGCATGGGCATGGGCATGCGAGGGGTGAGGTGAAGGAGGACAAGAAAGTGATATGCGCAAAGAAGTGGGGGTAAAGCTTGAAAATTAAATGAATAAATTGTATTGAAGGAAAAGGATGAAAGTTACATGAGAAGACACTGCTAAACTCCAGAAATGTACCTTACAGATTGAAGAGAAAGTCCGCCACGACGTCTCAGTAGAAAAGGAGATAGTTGAAGATAATGGTTGAGGTTCAAGTATTTATAAAAGAGGTTTAGCTGTGCTTGCAGGCAGCAAGTGATCTGGTGCAGCTAGTTGAGGGAAGTGTGGGGGGGGGGGGGGGGTGGGGGCGGGAAGTGTCACAAAATCGCTTGTCATGGTCTTTCTGTTCCCCTTGGACACCAGGCAAGTGCCAGAGCACAGAAGAATCTGATACGTGAGATTGTTTCAAAACGAGCTGTGAGTTCATGCCCAGCATGAACTAGGTCAGTCAGTCCAACCTCAAAACTTGTAGGGGAATATTAACAGACACTCAGAAATGTTAATTAATAAGGGGGAGCCCAAAGAGATTTTTTAAAGGAAAGACATGTTTGTCTGAAGAAGGGTCTCGAAACATCAAGAAGACCCGAAACATCACCCATTCCTTCTCTCCAGAGATGTTGCCCGTCCCACGGTTACTCCAGCATTTTGCCTTCGACATGTTTGACTAATCTGCCTGGGTTTTTGAGGAGATAGGAGTGTCCATGAAGGGAATGAAGTAAACGCTACATTTTGCAGAAAACATGTGAGCAATGAGTGAGTTAACATGTGATGGGTGTCTGATGGTTCTGGGTCTATACTCGCTGGAGTTTAGAAGGATGAGGGGGATGTCATTGAAACCAACTGATTATTATGAATGGGTTAGGATCAGGAAGGGTGTTCCCAATGGCTGAATGATTAATTAAATGGTTCACAGCCTCAAGATACAAGGTATTCCATGTACAACAATGCAATTTGTTCACACAGGGAGTGATGAACCTGTGGCATTTTCTAGCACAGAAGGCAGTGGAGGCCAAGTTATTAGATATATTTAAGAAGGAGATAGACATATTTCTTAATGCTAAAGTCAAGGAATATGGGGAGAAAACACAGTTGAGAATGACGGAAGGAGACAAATATGGAAACCTTTGAAATGAAATACATTGAAATTTGGTATTTTGATGAAGCCAAAATCCATAATTTTGGTATGGATGAAACCAAAACCCTCCATATTAATCTCAAATTAATTAATAGTTAATAATGTTATTCATTATTTCAATAATTAATAAATTAATTAATTATTAGCCTATCAACAATCAATGATTATTTAATTGATTAAATCTTTGATTTAATGATTGTTAATTAATTAATAATAATTAACACTAATCCCTTTGTATTCTCTCCTGACTTCCCCTCCACTCTCTAGAGTGAGCAGCCACACTTACAGCTTTCATGCCCTAATGCCCACAGTGGATCCCCCCTTGGCCAACAGCAGCAGCCAATGATTGAGGAAGAACATGGGCTTGACATGTAGGGATGTAATACTGAGGCTCAATAAGACACTCGTCAAGCAGTATTTGGAGTATTGTGAGGGGTCTAGAGGAGGTTTTACAAGAATGATCCCAGCAATGAGTGGGTTAGCATGTGATGAGCGTTGATGACACTGGGCCTGCACTCGCTGGAGTTTAGAAGGATAAGGGGGGACCTCATTGAAACTTACCGAATAGTGAAAGGTTTGGACAGAGTGGACATGGAGAGGATATTTCCACTAGTGGGAGAGTCTAGGACCAGAGAACATAGCCTCAGAATTAAAGGATGTTCCTTTCGGAAGGAGATGACGAGGAATTTCTTTAGTCAGAGGATGGTGAATCTGTAGAATTCTTTACCACAGGCAATCAATGGATATTTTAAAGGCAGAGATAGATTCTTGATTAGCATGGGTGTCAGGAGTAATGGGGAGAAGGCAGGGGAATGGGGTTAGGAAGGAGATAGATCAGCCATGATTAAATGGCAGAATGGACTTGAAGGACTGAATGGCCTCATTCTGCTCCGATCATTTATGATCTTATGACATTAGTGGGTTTTATGTTGAGGAACTCTATCTGGGAGCAGACAGACTCCTCTCACCTGGAGCAGGTGTATCTGCGATATTCTCCATATTTGCCAAGGACATTCTGCACTGTTGTCTTTTTAACTTGTGCCTCGAGGAATTTAGAAATAGACTTTGACGTTCCGTATTGGATTATCCACCTGCGTGAAAACAACCTCCCTAGAAGTTGCGAGCACTAATGGGAGGTACTAAAAGAGCTCCGGCCTTTTGTTCTAATTGGCCGGGGAACAGACACTAATCTTTCAAAACTTTTATGCAGGGTGTCTGTGGTAAAGGTGAACCAGGCAAAGGTGAAGGTGAAAACCCAGATCTAGATGTTACACACAGGTTCTGCACCAGAGGACTCTAAGAATATTAACCCACTGAAACCCACTGACCCGCTATCATTTATTGACATTTTTGGGTCTTTGGCAGCCTCTCTGAAAGTCCAACAAAGTTCACCACCTGACATGATGCTCAGGTGACTGCAATCACTAAGATGTTCAGTGTTCAAAGTATCTTATAGTCCAGCAATCTGAACTTTTGCAAACATTTCTGTGGCTGCAGTGGTGACAATAACAGAGCACACATGACTCCCTTGAGTCATGAGACAAGATGTCTTACTGGACGCATGCCTGTGTGTGGGTGTGCATGTTGTTGTTGTGCACTAAACCCTTCCACCATTGTGTCTTCTGTGTAAAATGATCTTGGTAAATAGAATACTGCATAAAGAGATCAGCGTAGAGAACTTGTAGCCCAGTATTGATCGTGTAGTTTAGTGTAACAGCTACGGGGAATGTGATCCTCGCCCTGAGGCTGTGGATAGAGAGGATGACATGCAGCAACCAGGGCACAGATGTCCTGCACACCAAGGTCCAGCTTGGAGAATTGTCCATTTGAATCCCCCTGGGTGGATATGCCCTCTCGCTAAAACTTCTCTCGTTCCTCCTCTCTGGATGCATGCTGCATGCTGCACACCATGTGAAACTCTGACTGCCTCAGTCACATCTGGGCTCAATTAGTTTGCGTAAAAGTTTGAAGCCAAGCTTGCTACCAGGCACGGTTCCTCTTGTGGAATTTAGCAGTTGTAAAGAAATGTGTACCTTGCATCAAAAATCAAAAGAAATCAACCAGTCGCAAACTCACGTGCAGATAATGCCTTTAAACGGAGCCAATGTGTCATTTACAAACTATTAACTGGGACTGGCATCAAATGGGAGACTGATTGCGATCTGCCAACTGCAGTTTTTGATGGACATTAGCCAATTGTGGGGAAACTCTCTCACCGATTTGCAACTATGTGTACTATTTACCAAACTCATTTGATGTAGAAGTCAATCTAAAAGAAGGTATTTAGGCTATTAGTATAAAGGAAGACCAACACCAAGGATGGCCCTTGAGTGCTAGTGCAATACGCCTTCCAAACTTTGACCTTACCTGTCCCATCAGGAGTTGATCTGACGTAGCTAGGCAGCATCTTGACCGATGATGTTGGATTGGTAGCTTTGCTGAGTCCTTTCTTCATCTCTTTTAGATAGCGATCAGATATATCACGCAGAACTTCATCTGATAGCCGCATGTGGTAGAGGTATTTGTCTACCTGGAATCAAAGAAGCAAGAGTCATTTTCTTCTGATATTGGAACTGGTATTTCAACAGAGAGAATGCAGATCCATGTTGCTCACTAAAACACATGATCCCCCAGGCAAATGGCATTACCACTGCCAGTCCAACACCACTTTCCTCTCATGGTAATGGCATTACCACCACCCAGGGCCGGATTAATCTAGTGCGGTGCCCATAGCATATGTTACAAAGGGGCCTTAAATACAGGACAAGGTGACCTCACCCAGCCAGCGGCCACGTGCCCCCACTCCAACAATAGCGGCCGCCCGGGCCGGGAGGGGGCTTGCTACACAACCTCCATTAGGGGCTCCACCACTACGCCATGCAGCAAGCACGTTCCAGGCACTTACCACCCTATGTATTAAAAAACTCACTCTACATATCTCTTTTAAACTTTGCTCCTCTCACCTTAAAACTATGTCTTCTAGAGTTTGAGATTTCCATCCTGGGACATATGTTTTGACTGTCTACACTTTCATTGCCTCTCATCTTTGTATGTACTTCCACCAGGTCTTCCAGCAACCTCTGACATTCCAAACAAAACAATCCAAGTCTGTTCAACCTCTCCCTGTAGCTAACACCCTCTACTCCAGCCATCATTCTGCTAAATCACCCTTTCCAAAGCCTCCACATTCTTCCTGTAAGAGGCGACCAGTACTGCTGCAATATCCTGAACGGACAGATTAAAAGATGTGGAATAGAGACTACAAGGCAGCATAAGCCTGCTGACAAACGACATTGTAAATTTTATATAATTCAACGCAAACAATAAAAAACATCACACCTGTTCTTAGTGAAAAATCAAACAAGAAATACAGTAACTAAGATAATGGTATAAGAAATATTCAACAATTCAGCCTGCACCTTCACTAACAGAAACAGAGTTAATGTTTCAAGTCAGTTACCTTCCTCAGGACTGAATTTCCTGAAGTCCTTTAGCTCTCTTCTTCTCAGGCTGAACCTTGGGAACAAGGCTGACTTGAAATTCAGCCTCGCGGGTTCTAAAGTGACTGATAAGGCTAAAGTGGGAATTGAAGACTCCTCCACAACGGAGCGAGTGGTAGCTCACAAGGGATTAGTTTGTGAAATGGTGTCCTATTTCTGCCTCGACACATGGCTCAAAGCCAATCTCAATTTAAATACACCTTCTCTACCATGAGTGGTCTGGGCTACAGATTCCTATGCTTGAATCTTTTCTTCTGCCCATCTGGCAATCTCTTCCCTTGACAGCACCAAGAAGAGTTTAACTAGTCCGACGTTGAGCATATAAACAATGTGGCATGCCCAATGTATTTGGAGAGTTTTGCAGTCGCTTGCTGTCGGTAGTCTAGCTCTTTGAACATATAGGTAGTGATTGGTTGGCGGACAGGAAGCAAAGAGTAGGAATAAACGGGTCCTTTTCGGAATGGCAGGCAGTGACTAGTGGGGTACCGCAAGGCTCAGTGCTGGGACCCCAGTTATTTACAGTGTATATTAATGATTTGGACGAGGGAATTGAATGCAACATCTCTAAGTTTGCGGATGACACGAAGCTGGGTGGCAGTGTTAGCTGCGAGGAGGATGCTAGGAGGCTGCAGAGTGACTTGGATAGATTAGGCGAGTGGGCAAATGCATGGCAGATGCAATATAATGTGGATAAATGTGAGGTTATCCACTTTGGCGGCAAGAACAGGAAAGCAGAGTATTACCTGAATGGTGACCGATTAGGAGAAGGGGAGATGCAACGTGACCTGGGTGTCATGGTGCATCAGTCATTGAAAGCAAGCATGTAGGTGAAGCAGGCAGTGAAGAAAGCGAATGGTATGTTGGCATTCATAGCAAGAGGATTGGAGTTTAGGAGCAGGGAGGTTCTACTGCAGTTGTACAGGGCATTGGTGAGACCGCACCTGGAGTATTGTGTGCAGTTTTGGTCTCCTAATCTGAGGAAAGACGTTCTTGCCTTAGAGGTAGTACAGAGAAGGTTCACCAGATTGATCCCTGGGATGGCGGGACTTTCATATGAAGAAAGACTGGATAGACTAGGCTTGTACTCGCTGGAATTTAGAAGACTGAGGGGGGATCTTATAGAAACATATAAAATTCTTAAGGGGTTGGAGAGGCTAGATGCGGGAAGATTGTTCCCGATGTTGGGGGAGTCCAGAACCAGGGGTCATAGCTTAAGGATAAGGGGGATGTCTTTTCGGACCGAGATGAGAAAACATTTCTTCACACAGAGAGTGGTGAGTCTGTGGAATTCTCTGCCACAGAAGGTAGTTGAGGCCAGTTCATTGGCTATATTTAAGAGGGAGTTAGATGTGGCCCTTATGGCTAAAGGGATTAGGGGGTATGGAGAGAAGGCAGGTACATGTTACTGAGCTGGATGATCAGCCATGATCATATTGAATGGCGGTGCAGGCTCGAAGGGCCGAATGGCCTACTCCTGCACCTATTTTCTATGTTTCTATGATCGCTGCTGCCTGGTAGACCATAGATTTTGCAATCAGATCCAAGGTCCTAATATCTTCAAACACCCATTGCAAATGGTGACCCTATCTCGACATCATCTATCTATCTATCTCTGCATCCTGTCTGTTTGGTTTTGTCTGTCTAAATGCTGCTATCACATCTGCTTCCATCACTTCCCCTGATAGTGTATTCAACCACACGAAAAAAAGTATTGCTTCATAAATCTCCCATAAACTTTCTCCCTCTCACCTTAATGCTAAGCCCTGTGGTATTTGACATCTTTCTTGAAAAAAGGCTACCTACGCCATCTACCTAACCAGGACGGCTAATGAAACGTTGCCTCCGTTGGAAGAGTCAGTGCAGGGAAGGCTCACTGACTCCTGGGCTTAATTGGTCGATGTATGGAGAGATTGAGTAGGCCAAGCCTTTGCTCACTGGAGTTGAAGAGAATGAGAGTCAGATACAGTTCTGAAGTTCCCCTCAGAGTTGTTATCTAAGAGTGAGAGGTTACAGTTTCAGAACAAGTGGTTCTTTTTTATTACTGATAAAAAGGGGGTTCTTGAGGATTTTAGACTTCTGGACTTCTGTATCCCAGGGTTGTAGGGATGAAATAATTGAAAACATCCAAAGTAAAAATTGATACATACTTGAACTAGAGTGAATCAGCTGGTATGTGGTGAAAGCAAAACAGAGGAATGACAAATTATTTTACATTTCCTTTGTCATTCTTTTAGAAACATAGAAAATAGGTGCAGGAGTAGGCCATTCAGCCCTTTGAGCCAGCACCACCATTCAATATGATCATAGCTGATCATCCAAAATCAGTATCCCGTTGCAGCTTTTCCCCCATATCCCTTGATTCCCTTAGCCCTAAGAGCTATACCTAACTCTAATCTAACATTTTTATGCAAATAATATTTCGAATGAGACTTCAAAACCTGGCCAGATCAGATGCAAAGTCTCCTGTTACCACAGATATGTTGGTGTTCTCAGAGGTTTTCCTGGCATTCTCTTTACATCAGAATTACTGCAACTGCCACGTTCCTATCACTCAGCCTCAGCTGGTTTCTTCCCTGCTCAGTCCCCTCCCTTCCTCTATGTTCCCCTCTATCTCTGGTGGACAGATTAGCTGCTTTTTTTTTCTTGTGAAGCCAAACCTTCACCATCCCCTCTCAATCAATAGCGACCTATCAAGTCCATTTTCCTGATCCCCACCGTATCACAGTTATTCCCTCAATTCAACCCAACTTTCTACAGCTTAAAACATGACCATTTGCTGAACTGCTTCCAGTTCTAACAAAAAGCAATTGATCCAAAATGTTCACTCAGTCTCTCTAGATACTGCCTGCCCTGCTATGTACAGCACTTGGAACAGCATGGAACAGCACAGCCCTTGGACCCATAATGTTGTGCCGACCCCTATGCCAATTTTAACACCACGTCTACCTGTGAGTGGTCTATATCCCCAAATTCCCTAGCCTGTTCACGTCTGAATAAATGCTGCTTTAACATAGCTATCGTACTTGCTTCCACCACTTCCTCAGGCAGTGCGTATCAGACACCTACCACACTGTGTTTACAACAACAAAAACTTGCCTCTCAAATCTCCTTTAAACTTTCCCACTCTCACTACTAAACCAACATTTCGTGCCTGATATAAAGTTTCTGA
Source organism: Rhinoraja longicauda (assembly GCF_053455715.1). Classification (NCBI taxonomy): domain Eukaryota; kingdom Metazoa; phylum Chordata; class Chondrichthyes; order Rajiformes; family Arhynchobatidae; genus Rhinoraja; species Rhinoraja longicauda. The sequence continues at coordinate 19,705,461 of NC_135988.1, forward strand.
CTATCTACCGTTTCTATTCCGCTCATTTTTATACACTTTGCAGGTCTCCTCCACTCAGCCTCCGGCACTCCAGAGAAAACAATCAAAGTTTGTCCAACTGCTCCTTACTGCCAATACACTCACTGTTTGCTGTTTTTGTTACTCAGTGGGAGAATGAAATCTATATACTAAAACGCTCATTTGTTTGGTTGTTCCTGAACTACAGCCAAAACGGTACACGATAGCGTGCTAATTTTAGGCCCACCTTACTCACCGTCGTCCCTTTGCTGCTAATGGAAGAAGTTTCATTGAAATCGGTGTTATATTTTTTAAGTTATTCACATTTTAAAGTTTAAATCTATCTCCTTGGGAGGGAGGGGGAGGAGGGGGGAGGGGAGGAAGAAGGGTGGATCAGGGGAGTTAAGGGGGATGGAATGGGGGGGAGTGGAAGGGGAGTGGGAGGAGAGGGGAGTGGGAGGAGAGGGGAGTGGGAGGAGAGGGGGAGGGGAGAGGGGAGGGGTAGGAGAGGGGAGGGGTAGGAGAGGGGGTAGGAGAGGGGGTAGGAGAGGGGAGGGGTAGGAGAGGGGAAGGGGGAGGAGAGGGGAAGGGGGAGGAGAGGGGAAGGAGAGGGGAAGGGGAGGAGAGGGGAGGGGTAGGAGAGGGGAAGGGGGAGGAGAGGGGAAGGGGGAGGAGAGAGGAGGGGGAGGAGAGAGGAGGGGAGGAGGGAGGAGGGGAGGAGGGAGGAGAGGGGAGGGGGTAGGAGAGGGGAGGGGGTAGGAGAGGGGAGGGGGAGGAGAGGGGAGGGGAGGAGAGGGGGAGGAGAGGGGAGGGGTAGGAGAGGGGAAGGGGGAGGAGAGGGGAAGGGGGAGGAGAGAGGAGGGGGAGGAGAGAGGAGGGGAGGAGGGAGGAGGGGAGGAGGGAGGAGAGGGGAGGGGGTAGGAGAGGGGAGGGGGTAGGAGAGGGGAGGGGTAGGAGAGGGGAGGGGGAGGAGAGGGGAGGGGAGGAGAGGGGGAGGTAACATTTTTACCACAACATTAAACATTTTACCAAGAAGTGTCTCTCAAGATGTGGGAATTGGTTCACCATGAACCTTTGTTGTTGGAGGGCAGCAATAGAGTTGGTGCAACAGAGACGTGTCTGTCCTGAGTGAAAAGGACAGTCCTGAGCTTAATCGTCGCGCTGTATATAACTTTGATGATTTAATGGCCACAGGATGAACAGCTTCCAATTTATACTTGAGATTAAGTCTGTGGAGAAATGTATTGGGTTTTGGGTTGATGAATCAGCCTGTTTGGCCAGTGTCCAGACTGTGGCCAGTGTCCAGACTGTGGCCAGTGTACAGATTGTGGCCAGTGTCCAGACTGTGGCCAGTGTCCAGACTGTGGCCAGTGTACAGATTGTGGCCAGTGTCCAGACTGTGGCCAGTGTCCAGACTGTAGCCAGTGTCCAGACTGTGGCCTGTGGCCAGTGTCCAGACTGTGGCCAGTGTCCAGACTGTGGCCAGTGTCCAGACTGTGGCCCGTGTTCAGTGTCCAGACTGTGGCCAGTGTACAGATTGTGGCCAGTGTCCAGACTGTGGCCAGTGTCCAGACTGTGGCCAGTGTCCAGACTGTGGCCAGTGTCCAGACTGTGGCCAGTGTCCAGACTGTGGCCCGTGTTCAGTGTCCAGACTGTGGCCAGTGTACAGATTGTGGCCAGTGTCCAGACTGTGGCCCGTGTTCAGTGTCCAGACTGTGGCCAGTGTACAGATTGTGGCCAGTGTCCAGACTGTGGCCAGTGTCCAGACTGTGGCCAGTGTCCAGACTGTGGCCCGTGTTCAGTGTCCAGACTGTGGCCAGTGTACAGATTGTGGCCAGTGTCCAGACTGTGGCCTGTGTCCAGACTGTGGCCAGTGTCCAGACTGTGGCCCGTGTTCAGTGTCCAGACTGTGGCCAGTGTCCAGACTGTGGCCAGTGTACAGATTGTGGCCAGTGTCCAGACTGTGGCCCATGTCCAGACTGTGGCCAGTGTCCAGACTGTGGCCTGTGGCCAGTGTCCAGACTGTGGCCAGTGTCCAGACTGTGGCCAGTGTCCAGACTGTGGCCAGTGTCCAGACTGTGGCCAGTGTACAGATTGTGGCCAGTGTCCAGACTGTGGCCAGTGTCCAGACTGTGGCCAGTGTACAGACTGTCCTGCCACTGGGAAGTCTCTGCCAATGACTTGCTCTGAAGCACGCAGGAGAGAGTCTCCTCAGAAGTCAACCCAGTTAGGCCGACACCTTGCTTGAAGAAGAGAGGCCGTCTTAGGGTTGCAAAACAAACATAAGTTCCTGAATATTTATATTGAGATCGTAGTGATTCAGTAACTAAGAAAGGCACTTCACTGCATACGTGAATAATTCTTAGAAATCCACATAACTTCCCACAAAGCAATCCCGATACTGATGCAATATCAACGTACTGGTTGAGTCATACATTCCTCATCAAAACCAATTTCCCTTCCCACCTTTACATCAGCAGGGTTGTGTAAGTCATGGCTAGCAGCTGGAAGTGGAGCAAATACGTGATGCACCGCACATCAGCCTTCAATAAACAATGTATTCCATAAATGAATCAGAAAATGCTGGAAAGACCCTCAGTGACTGAAGCCTCCATCAACAACTGCAATCATCCCCCACATATTCAAAAATAAATTAGGAAAGTAAACAGGATCTCATTGTTTATTGCTGGGAAGCTGAATATAAAGCTCAGGACGGTTTGCTCCTGTTATCGAGTCATTTAGCATGGAAACAAGCCATTCAACTTAATTCATAATCCAATAAATTAATCAAGTGGTGAAGAGGCAATTTCAGTCTTGATCACCAAAACTTTGGTCCATTTAGACCTCTTTTAGAAAAGTTGCTTACTTCAAAGAGCAAATATTGGTCTTGGAGGAAGTGCAGCTAAACCTGGAGTAACTTATAATGAGGGCTGCCTTTGGTGAAGCTTGGGGTTAAGAAGCAATTTCATCATTGGTTCCTAGGACAATGGTTCTGTGATGTGTGGGGAGATTAAGTAGGCTAAGCATCTATTCTCTTAAATCTAGAAGAATTAAAAGTGACCTCATTCAAACATACACAATTATTAGAAGATACAGAATAAGCCATTCATGAGGAGAAACTTCTTCACTCAAAGATTGATGAATTTTCGGAATCTACAACAGGAGGATCACTCCAAGTCCACCAAGTTCATTCAAAACAGAGATTGATAAACTTTAAGATTTCAAAATATGATGTCTTGTCCTTTGTTTCAAACGTGACTCTCTTGCAGCATTTCCGATGCACAGATTGAAACAGCTTGAAACACAGATGAACCATCATCAGCACATCATCTGCCATTCCCAGCAGCACATTCCCTGCTCCCAGCAGACGAGTCAACAGCAACAGGGCCCCACGAGCATAGGGGCCCCATTTTATCGACCATTTACATTTTTATTCCTGTGAGTAGTTGTCGTAGGGGCCCCAGTACACTGCTTTGCCCGGAGCCCATAATGCTGTAAAGACGGCCCTGAACAGCAACAGTTCAGGAATACACAGTAAACTGATGACAATTTATCCTTTTCTTTACTTTTATTTATAATGAATGATCTCTTGCTATCCACTTTGCTGCTGTGACACTGTAAATTTTCCCCGGTGTGGGACAAATAAAGGAATATATTATTATTATCATCTTTTGAGGAATGGTGGCACAGGCTCAACAGACCAAATGACATCTTCATTTTCCTGCTTCTTACGTCCTTATGTTTCCAGTAATATCTGGACACACAAGAATTCAGAGACTTGTTATAACACACCTGTTAGAAGCCCCTCCCTCGCCCTGCTTTTGGTAAGGCAGATCACTGTTCCATTCTACTGCTGCCTGCATACAGGCAGAAACTAAAACAAGAAAAACCGGTTTCCAGGGTTATATGTAAATGGAACAATGAGGTTGATGAGGACTGCTTTGACACAACTGACTGGCAGGTATTTGAAGACGCAGCAGAAGGCAATATCAACGAATACACAGACTGTCTTAGGTTACATAAGTAAGTGCATCGATGATGTGGTTCCAAAAGCCACCATCTGCACTTACCCAAATCAGAAACCCTGGGTCGGACGGGAAATCCGTGCTAAACTTAAAGCACGGACTACTGCCTTCAATTCAGGCGTCCTCAACGCCTACAAGGTAGCCAGATGTGACCTCCGGAAGTCCATCAGGAAAGCCAAAAGAGAATACAGAAACAAAGTGGAATCTAACTACTACAGCTCGGACTCCAGGCGCATGTGGAGTGGATTACGCTGCGTCACAGACTACAAAGGGAAAAACAGGAGCACTGTTCAGCCGACCGCATCGCTCTCAGACGAGCTTAACATCTTTTACGCCCGGTTCGATGCAGACAACACAGTGCCCACCATGAGTCCACAGGTGTGCAGGGGGACTACCACACTGTCCTTACAAACGGCAGACGTGAGGCGGTCCTTCAAAAAGGTCAACGATCGCAAAGCTCCAGGGCCGGATGGTATTCCAGGGCGGGCCCTCAGAGCGTGTGCTGATCAACTGGCAGAGGTGTTCACCAACATCTTCAACCTCTCTCTGAGTCAGTCTGTGGTTCCCACCTCCTTCAAAGCATCCATCATCGTTCCTGTTCCAAAGAAACCAGTAACCTCCTGTTTAAATGACTACCGTCCTGTCACACTGACATCAGTCATCATGAAGTGCTTCGAGCGACGAGTCAAAACTCACATCTGCTCCTCTCTCCCTGACACCTTGGACCCTCTTCAGTTTGCATATAGACCAAACAGGGCCACAGATGATGCCATCGCCATGGCAATACATACTGCGCTCACCCACCTGGACAAAGGAAATACATATGTGAGAATGCTCTTTATTGACTGCAGCTCGGCATTCAACACTATTATTCCCTCAAAACCCATCCCCAAGCTCCTTGATCATGGACTGGAGACCTCCATCTGCAGATGGATATTCGATTTCCTGACGGGCAGGCCCCAGGTGGTGAGAATTGGCAGCCACACCTCTTCCTCACTGATCCTCAACACAGGCACACCACAGGGCTGTGTACCCAGTCCTCTCCTGTACTCCCTGCTCACGCACGACTATACTGCTAAGCACAGCTCAAACAGCATCCTAACGTTTGCTGACGACACGACCATCTTGGGCCTCATCACAGACAACAATGAGACAGCCTACAGAGAGGAGGTAAAGGCACTAAACAGCTGGTGCCAGGAAAGTAACCTCTCTCAATGTCAGCAAAACTAAAGAGATGATGGTGGACTACAGGAGACAATGGGGGAGTGGACACCTCCCCATCCACATCGGTGATGCTGAGGTTGAAAGTGTCAGCAGCTTTACGTTCCTAGGTGTGCACATCACTGAGGACCTTTCCTGGACACTGCACACGGACACAATAACAAAGAAGGCCCACCAGCGGCTCTTTTTCCTGAGATGACTGAGGAAGTTTGGCATGAACGCCAGCACCCTCACAAACTTCTACAGATGCACCATCGAGAGCCTGCTGACGGGCTGCATTACAGTCTGGTACGGGAACTGTTCTGCCCACAGCCACAAATCACTACAGAGAGTGGTGAAGACGGCACAGCACATCACTGGCAACTGTCTCCCGGACATTCAGGACATTTTCTACCGGCGGTGCCTGCGGAAGGCACTCAGCATCATCAAGGACCACAGCCACCCAGCACGCAGGCTGTTCTCCTTGTTACCGTCAGGCAGACGATACAGGAGTATGGCTGCGCGTACCACCAGACATAAGAACAGTTTCTACCATCAGGCCATCAGGCTTCTGAACTCATAAACACATTTCAAATCATATATGTTGATTATTTTTAATATTGTATTTTTACCTTACTAATGTCATTTTTTATCTTATTTATCCTTGAAATATTATTGCTGAGGTGACCCGTTGTCTTGTCAAATACATTTCATTGTAATGTTGACCCTGTGCCAACCTACATATGACAAATAAAGTGTATTATTATTATTAATCTGGAGCAAAACCAAAGTGCTAGAAGAACTCAGGAGGTCAGGCAGCATCTGTGGAGGGAATGGGTAGGCAATGTTTGGGGTTGGGGCCCTTTTTCAGACTGATTGTTGTACTGGAGAAAGCTGGAAAAGAGATGGGATGAAACGAAGAGATGGGATGAAGGGTCTCGACCCGAAACGTCACCCTTTCCTTCTCTCCCGAGATGCTGCCTGACCTGCTGAGTTACTCCAGCATTTTGTGAATTAATGGGATGAAACAAAGCCTGGCAAGTGATGGTTAGATACTTCATGGGTTATGATTGGAAGATGGGTGGACAAAGGCGAGAGATGAAAAGGACTCGAAAGGGTGTCAGATAAATAAAGATGGGAGTGGGGGAAGTGTGGTGGGATAGTGGGACAGGTAAGGAGAAGGGTGAAATAAAAAGCCAGAAGGAGGGACATAGAGGGAATAAATAGACCAGTCTGTCCTTACCAGTCTGACCAGTCAGGACAGTCTGACAATAGACAATAGACAATAGGTGCAGGAGTAGGCCATTCAGCCCTTCGAGCCAGCACCACCATTCAATGCGATCATGGCTGATCACTCTCAATCAGTACCCCGTTCCTGCCTTCTCCCCATACCCCCTAACTCCGCTATCCTTAAGAGCTCTATCCAGCTCTCTCTTGAAAGCATCCAACGAACTGGCCTCCACTGCCTTCTGAGGCAGAGAATTCCACACCTTCACCACCCTCTGACTGAAAAAGTTCTTCCTCATCTCCGTTCTAAATGGCCTACCCCTTATTCTTAAACTGTGGCCCCTTGTTCTGGACTCCCCCAACATTAGGAACATGTTATCTGCCTCTAATGTGTCCAATCCCCTAATTATCTTATATGTTTCAATAAGATCCCCCCTCATCCTTCTAAATTCCAGTGTATACAAGCCCAATCGATCCAGCCTTTCAACATACGACAGTCCCGCCATTCCGGGAATTAACCTAGTGAACCTACGCTGCACGCACTCCATAGCAAGAACATCCTTCCTCAAATTTGGAGACCAAAACTGCACACAGTACTCCAGGTGCGGTCTCACCAGGGCCCGGTACAACTGTAGAAGGACCTCTTTGCTCCTATACTCAACTCCTCTTGTTACGAAGGCCAACATTCCATTGGCTTTCTTCACTGCCTGCTGTACCTGCATGCTTCCTTTCATTGACTGATGCACTAGGACACCCAGATCTCGTTGAACTCCCCCTCCTCCTAACTTGACACCATTCAGATAATAATCTGCCTTTCTATTCTTGCTTCCAAAGTGAATAACCTCACACTTATCTACATTAAACTGCATCTGCCATGTATCCGCCCACTCACACAACCTGTCCAAGTCACCCTGCAGCCTTATTGCATCTTCCTCACAATTCACACTACCCCCCAACTTAGTATCATCTGCAAATTTGCTAATGGTACTTTTAATCCTTTCGTCTAAGTCTGAAGAAAGGTTCTTCGGCAGAAGCCGCCTGACCCGCTAGGTTCCTCTGGAACTTTGTTATTTTTTTTAATTAGTTCAATTACATTTATTGTCATGTGTACCAATGTACAGTGGACAGCTTTTGTTACGTGCTATCCAGTCAGTGGAAAAACTATCCATGGTTGCAGTTGACCCATTTACAGTGTATAAATACATAGTGTAAGAAAATAACTGCAGATGCTGGTACAAATCAAAGGTATTTATTCACAAAATGCTGGAGTAACTCAGCGGGTCAGGCAGCATCTCAGGAGAGAAGGAATGGGTGACGTTTCGGGTCGAGACCAGTCTGAAGAAGGGTCTCGACCCGAAACGTCACCCATTCCTTCTCTCCTGAGATGCTGCCTGACCCCGCTGAGTTACTCCAGCATTTTGTGTATAAATACATGATAAGGGAATAACGTTTAGTGCAAGGTAAAGCCAGCAAAGTCCAATCAAAGATAGTCTGAGGGTCCCCGATGAGGTAGACAGTAATTCAGAACTGCTCTCTGGTTGTGGTAGGATTATTCAGTTGCTTGATAATAGCTGGGAAGAAACTGTCCCTGAATCTGGATGTGTACGTTTTCACACTTCTGTATCTTTTGCCCTATGGGAGAGGGGAGAAGAGGGAGTGACCGGGGTGCGACTGGTCCTTGATGATGCTGCTGGCCTTGCCGAGGCAGCGTGAGGTGTAGATGGAGTCAATGGAAGGGAGGTTGGTTTGTTTGTGCGTGCGTGCCGGTCTGGGCTGCTGGCCTTGCCGAGGCAGCGTGAGGTGTAGATGGAGTCAATGGAAGGTTTGTGTGATGGTCTGGGCTGTGTCCATAATTCACTGCACAATTAATTACTGCAGAAGAAAGGATAATATCTCTGAAGTAAAGTTGAAAAAGAAAAAAGCTGTTGAATATTAAATACCTTTTCTTGCATTTAATATTCAACACTGATAAAACAATTGCTGTCAACCTTGTAATGATGAGTATTAGTTTAAAATATCACATTTATTTTAATCAATATTTTTTTATAGATAGACACAAAATGCTGGAGTAACTCAGCGGGACAGGCAACATCTCTGGAGAGAAGGAATGGGTGACGTTTCACGGTTGAAACCCTTCTTCAGACTGAGAGTCAGGGGAGTGGGAGATACAGAGATAAGGAAGTAGGAGAACAAGACATCAAAGTGGTTGTAGTTCAAAGAAAATGTAGAATAGATCGTTGTTAGCTAGGAGAAAGTGACAACGAAGCATACAGAGATAACATATAATCAGGGACAGTCAGTCTGGTTGGCGAACTGGGAAGGGGGATGGATGGAGAGGGATGGAAAGCAAGGGTTACTTGAAGTTAGAGAAGTCAATATTCATACCGCTGGGGTGTAAGCTGCCCAAGCGAAATATGAGCTGTTGTTCCTCCAATTTGCATTGGGACAATGGAGCAGGCCCAGGACGGAAAGGTGAGTGTGGGAATGGGAAGTTAAAGTGTTTCGCAACCAGGAGATCAGGTCGGTTTAGGCGGACCGAGCAGAGCTGTTCAGCAAAACAATTGTCGAGCCTACACTTAGTCCCACCGGTATATAGAGTCCACACCTGGAATAGCGGATACAGTAGATGAGGTTGGAGGAGGTGCAAGTGAACCACTGCCTCACCTGAAATGACTGTTGGGGTCCTTGGATAGAGTCGAGGGGGGTGGCGTAGTGACAGGTATTGCATCTTCTGCAGTTGCATGGGAAAGTACCTGTGGAGGGGGTGGTTTGGGTGAGAGGGATGAGTTAACCAGGGAGTTGCAGAGAGAATGGTCTCTGTGGAAAGCAGAAAGGGGTGGAGATGGGAAGATGTGGCTAGTGGTGAGATCCCGTTGGAGATGGCAGAAATGTTGGAGGATTATGTGACGCTTGATGGGGTGGAAGGTGAGGACAAGGAGGGGGAGGGGGAGGGGGAGGTGAGGACCCGTGGGGGGGAGGGGGGCAAGAGAGGAAACCCTAGTGAGGGTAATAAAAATCCAGATATTATTTAATATTAATATAAATTAAATATAAAATATATATATTTTTTAATATTCAAAAAAACGAGTTGTGCTAGTTGTGCCCATCCCTGGCACCACAGCTGAGGAGATTGGATGGTCCAACCTAAGGTTCCAACCAATAAGGCTACTGTGGTAGTAGGGAGAGTTTATTGTGTCATTGATCATGGCCATGATTGTTCCAATTCAGGCTACGGTCCATTAGCTGACAATTGAGAGAATCTCGCCAAATATTCACAATCCCCAAAATAAAAATCAATCCTGCCAATGGAAACCAGCAGCGAGCACAAATGGCCCCTTCGTTGCAGCAAGGGGCCAGCACAAATGGCCCCTTCGTTGCAGCAAGGGGCCAGCACAAATGGCCCCTTCGTTGCAGCAAGGGGCCAGCACAAATGGCCCCTTCGTTGCAGTGAGAGAGAGATGGGTTAATCTTTTTCAATTACAAGGATGAAGTCAAGGATGAGGTGCAAAGAGGATTCAGTCAGCTCAGCTAAAACCGCCCAAGCCACATTGAAATATAAACATTGTGAGATTGTAGTGAGCGAACCTTCCTCAACTTTGTTTTCAAGAGAGAGTTAGATTTAGCTCTGAAGGCTGAGGGAATCAAGGGATGTGGGGAAAAAGACAGAACGGGGTACTGATTTTGGATGATCAGCCATGATCATATTTAATGGCGGTGCTGGCTCGAAGGGACGAATGGCCTACTCCTGCACCTATTTTCTAATTTTCTATGTAACTGGGCATTGTCATTCATAATAAAAATCCTGCTGTGTAGAATGGGCTGCAGTGGTACGTGTGGTGAGACATGACCCGATTGCCGTGGGGGTGGTGGTGAAAGAAGGAATCCAGTGTTAATCTGCCCAAGTTATCATGTTTGAATAGAGGCTGGATGATTATAACGAGAATTTGAAAGCAGTACATTGTCAAACTGAGCTCAAGTATGAAATGGTAATGTTCATTTAATCAGAATGCATTAATTAGAAGCTTAATTCAGCATAAATGACTGGCAGCTGCAGGCTGTCTTTCCCAGGAATCACCGTGGTAGTGATCGTGTTAAATGGACATGAATAAAAATATGTCCTTTGCTGTCACATAGAGCAAAAAAAGAAGAAAAAAACATAGAAAAATAGGTGCAGGAGTAGGCCATTCGGCCCTTCGAGCCTGCACCGCCATTCAATATGATCATGGCTGATCATCCAGCTCAGTAGCCTGTACCTGCCTTCTCACCAAGTGTAACAAAGTTTTCAGTCCATGACAATTATAAAATCATGTTGGAACAAAGGGCCTGTTTCCATGTGCGATAACATTTATTGCAATAATGCAAAATATTACTGGAACTCTATTCATTGGAGCGCAGGAGGATGAGGGGTGATCTTATTGAGGTGTATAAAACCATGAGAGGAATAGATTGGGTAGATGCACAGAGTCTCTTGCCCAGAGAAGGGGAAATCGAGGATCAGATTCAGGTTTAAGGTGAAGGGGAAAAGATTTCATAGGAATCTGAGGGGTAACTTTTTCACACAGAGGGTGGTTGATGTATGGAACAAGCTGCCAGAGGAGGTAGTTGAGGCAGGGATTATCCCAACATTTAAAAAACAGCTCGACAGGTACATGGATAGGACAGGTTTGGAGGGATATGGACCAAACACTGGCAGGTGGGACCAATGTAGCCGGGGCATGCTGGCCGGTGTGGGCAAGTTGGGCCGAAGGGCCTGTTTCTACACTGTATCACTGTAAGACTATTAGAGTAGAAGAAGCACAGCAATTGCTGCTTTATCTTGCAGGGTTCTTAGGTCCAGGAATGGTGGAAATGGAATGGTATATGGGCAGGTATTGCAACTCAGGAAGACGATGGAAACGGAGAGTGGTGTTGAAGAAGGAAGAACGAAACAGGGTGATTAGGAGATTTTAAATGACAATATTTTATTTCAGTTAATTAAATACTGGCTGAGCAAGAATTTTGACTCCTAATCAGGAAATACTGCTGACCTGGTTTAAAAAAATATTGAAATAGTAAAGTTGCTAAAAACTAGTAGTACTGATGCAATATGACTGAAACGCTGAAGACAGCATTCACCAGTTAAGAAACCACCACAATGGTACATTTGATAAGTGGCAGCATTTTGGGCTTTCTTTCACAACTGAACCTCCAGTCAATCACGGTCGGGGCATAATTCCAATCAAACGGAGCTCAATTTCTGTTGTAAACGACATTCCCTACAGGCAAAGCTTCTCAGTAGCGTCCCTTGTACGAACCACATCAACTCCCAGGAGAAGACTGCCTTCCGCCAGCAAGTTTGAAAGTAAACAAAGCATTTTGCATGGATCACAGCTAATCTACACCAGTGTCATCCAAAACTACACTGTGTACTGACAAAGTACCCCTCTGAGGTAACCTAAATCTGGGACAGCACCTGTTATTGTTTCCCAAATCAATCACCCCATTGTTAACACACCCTCTGTGCCACACTTATTTCGTTATGCAGCAATACATTTTTTTTAAATCATCTTGCAGTTAGTTTGCGATTTCGTAATAATTTGATACAAGTGAAGTATCTGGTGTGAGAAATAAAATGATTTGTGATCGAATGAGGTCAAGTAGAAAAATCCTCAGCATTATTTGCATCAGGGTCAGATTCAGGGTCAGGGACAGGGTGAAAGAGATGCATATGACCTCTTGACTCAGGTGCTGAGTGGCAGGAGAATAAAGTATGTTGGGGAAAAACTGCAGATGGTGGTTTAAATTGAAGGTAGACACAAAATGTTGGAGTAACTCAGCGAGTCAGGCAATATCTCGAGAGAGAGAGAGAGAGAGAAGGAATGGGTGAGGTTTTGGGTCTGAGTCTGAAGAAAGGTCTCAACCCGAAATGTCACCCATTCCTTCTCTCCCGCGATGCTGCCTGACCCGCTGAGTTACTCCAGCATTTTGTGCCTACCAGCAGAATAAACACGCAATTTACAAATCTTTTCTGAGGCAAATGGCTATTCTTTCAACCCTCTCCAATGAATGCAGCCTGTGTTTATATAGCACCTTTAATGAAGTGATACCTCCTGAAGCATTTCACAAGTCTTCTCAAAGAAAATGTGACTTTAAGCTACATAAGGAAATGCTTAGAGCTCCCAGTTAGCAGGGAAGTTTCAGGTTTTAAGGGGAAGGCAGAGAGGGGGAGGGAGGGAATAAGGCGGAGAGGGGAGGGAAGGGAAAAGGTGAAGAGGGATAGAATCCAGAGGGAAAGGGGGAGAAGGTGGAGAGGGAGAGGAAACAGAGAGATGGGAGACAGAGGAAAAGAAGGTGGAGAGGGAGAGGAAACAGAGAGATGGGAGACAGAGGAAGAGATATTTTCCAGTACCTGTGGCCCAGCCACCTGAAGGCACATAAAAACAGAAAATAGGTGCAGGAGTAAGCCATTCGGTCCTTCTTCTGAAGAGACTAACGCACACTTGCAGCAACTTAGTGTCTAAGAAACAGAATTGCTTCTGCTCTACATTCTGAAGAAAGGAAGCTTATATAGTTAAGGAAGCAAAGTGCAGCAACAGTGTTGTAACTAAAAGAATCGATACCTCACAGCGCCAGAGACCCGGGTTTAATCCTGACCATGGGACCTGTCTGTGTGGAGTTTGTATGCATGAGTTTTCACCAAGTGTTCCTATCTGCTCCCATGTCCTAAAGGCGCGCAGGTTGGTAGGTTAATTAATCAGTATAAATTGTACCTAGCAAAGTAGGCGAGTGGTAGAATCTGGGAGGAACTGATGGGAATGCAGAGAATAAAATGGGATTAATGCAGGATTGATGGTCAGCTGCTGATCAGTGAGCCGAACAGTCTTCATGCATCTATTTCTACCCTGCTTGCTGCTAAAGCAACAAATTAGCTAGTGAATGTCCATATTTCCAGCATACACTGTGCTGGTTAACTTGAGATGGACAACTCAGCAGTTTAAATTAGGACTGGTGACGCTGATTGGATTTCTTCCTGGAGATTTCATGACATAACATCCCCCTCCAAACTCACGGTTCCATCTTTCTGTCTTTTTTACCTCCTTCATCTACAAATGGTCAAAGAAAATATATTTTCTGGTATTTCAATGACATTTCTACATTTTTAATATTCATAGAAATACCGCATTGCAATGAATTGAAAGGTTCAGCTTCAAACACAGCAGTTGAAGTGGTTTTGGAATGCAATCCCTGAAAAGGACACACAACAACCTTCTGAAATAATTAGATCATGACAACGTTTTAAATTACGTTGATCATTTAGGTCATGTCATGTTCTTGCATATTGTTGCAAGTAATTCACCAACACTGAATTTTGTCTGGTTGTACGACTAGATTCAATGGCTTAAGTCAACATGAAAATATAAATGGTCTAAAAACAAACAATAAGTACTTAGGCAGAGAAGGGATTTTGGGTGTGGACCTGGTATGTTGAAATTGTATCTCTTTATTCTGAGCAGGATGTAAATTTGCAGGATTACTGATGGTCAGGACGTGGGGGTGTCCATTGCCTCCATGGACTTCCGCAAGGTAGGCTGGTTCAGTGGTATCATGGACATTAGCAAGGCTTCAGGCAAGGTAGTCTGGTTCGATGGTACCATGGACATGGTAGCAAGGTAGGCTGGTTCGATGGTACCATGGACATCAGCAAGGCTTCAGGCAAGGTAGGCTGGTTCGATGGTACCATGGACATGGTAGCAAGGTAGGCTGGTTCGATGGTACCATGGACATGGTAGCACGGTAGGCTGGTTCGATGGTACCAACGATGAATGGTTCAATAATTACATGCTGAGATCAAGAAGCATGGTTTGTTTTATTTAGAACAAAGATTTTCAAAATAGGACAATAGTCAAGAGACGGGTTGTTTCTTGGAAAATCTTAAAACATCAGCAGAGTGTTAATGAAGTGCATAAGATGGTGGCTTTATAATTGGCAAAAGATGAAGTGCTGGAGGAACTCAGCAGGTCAGGTAATATCCCTGGGTGGAATGGACAGGTGGTGTTTCAGGTTGGGACCCTTCTTCAGACTATTATTGGCAAGATTGACTGTATAATACTTGTTTTAATGTTGGAACTTTATATTAAAGTGTTACAGTTAAACATAATTGTAGGACATGAAACAGGCTGGGATAGAGAAGAGATTCACAAAAATCATTAGAGGATTGCAAAATTGTAATAACATGGATAGAGTGGGGAAACAATGGTTTTCCCTTTAGGCTAAGAGAACCTTTAATAGAACATAAAAAATAGGAGGAGATCTGTTCTATCATTGATCAAGATAATGGGTAATCCTGAACAAATGAAAGATACATTATTATCACTTGTGGCACGTCACCATGAGATATTTGGTTACGCACAAGTATGCAAAGAGCCGCCACATACAGGGCGCCCACAAAGTATTCTATCTAATCCCCAAGGGTCCCCCTTTGTTCTCAGCAAACACCCCCCCCCCCTCCAAACGCCAGGTCCCTCTTCATTCTCCCCCTCATGCTGCATCCCTCTTCATTCACCCCCCCCCCTCCAAATGCCAGGTCCCTCTACATTCTCCCCCCCCCCCCCCATGCTGGTCCTCTTCATTCTCCCCCACCCCCCCCCCCCCCCCCCCCCCATGCTGGGTCCTTCATTCTCGGCAGTGCCTCTGCGACCAACCTCCGGCACTCACCACTGACCCATCCTCGTCCAATCTCCAGTGCCGCTCTTCCAGTTCGACCCTATCTCTGGCCTCTTAACATATCCCTTGATTCCTCTGTTATACATAGAAACATAGAAAATAGGTGCAGGAGTAGGCCATTCGGCCCTTCAAGCCTGCACCGCCATTCAATATGATCATGGTTGATCATCCAGCTCAGTAACCTGTACCTGCCTTCTCTCCATACGCCCTGATCCCTTTAGCCACAAGGGCCACATCTAACTCCCTCTTAAATATAGCCAATGAACTGGCCTCAACTACCTTCTGTGGCAGAGAATTCCACAGATTCACCACTCTCTGTGTGAAGAAAAACTTTCTCATCTCGGTTCTCGAAGCAGAGAGTTGGGATAAATGGATCATACTCGGGATGGCAATCGGTGACTATTGGGGTTCCGCAGGGGTCGGTGCTGGGACCCCAGCTGTTTACAATTTATATAAATGACTTAGAGGAGGGGACCAAGTGTAATATATCCAAGTTCGCAGATGACACAAAAATGGGAGGTAAAGCAGGGAGTGAGGAGGATAGAAAAAGCCTGCAAAAGGATATAGATAAACTAGGAGAGTGGGCAGCGACTTGGCAGATGAAGTTTAATACTGATAAATGTGAAGTTATGCATTTTGGGGAAAAAATCATGAAGAAAGTTATTTTCTAAATGGGGAGGAGCTGCGTGGTAATACAACACAAAGGGACCTGGGGGGGTACTAGTACAGGAATCACAAAAAGTTAGTATGCAGGTGCAGCAAGTGATTAGGAAGGCCAATGGAGTCTTAGCCTTTATTGCCAGGGGGATAGAGTATAAAAGTAGGGAGGTTTTGCAGCAGCTGTATACAGTATTGGTAAGACCGCATTTGGAATACTGTGTGCAGTTTTGGTGTCCATATTTAAGAAAAGATGTACTTGCTCTGGAGGCAGTGCAGAGAAGGTTTACACGGTTAATCCCAGGGATGAGAGGGTTGACATATGAGGAAAGGTTAAGTAGGTTAGGACTTTTCTCATTGGAGTTCAGAAGAATGAGAGGCGATCTTATTGAAACGTATAAGATCGTGAGGGGGCCTTGATCGGGTGGATGCGCTGAAGATGTTTCCGATGATCGAGGAGACCAAAACTAGGGGGCATAGTCTTAGAATAAGCGGGGGCTCTTTTTAAACTGAGATGAGGAGAAACTTCTTCACTCAGAGGGTGGTTAGTCTGTGGAATTCGCTGCCTCAGGGAGCTGTGGATGCAGGAACGTTAAATAAATTTAAAACAGAAATAGATTGTTTTTTAATGGACAAGGGAATTAGGGGTTACGGGGAGCGGGCAGGGAAGTGGACATGAGCTATGGTTAGTATAGTAAGACCTGAGTAATCTCCTGGACAAGTTTCGATCGCCTAGCTTGGGGTCGGAAAGGAATTTCCCGGATTGTTTTCCCAAATTGGCCTGGGTTTTTATCCGGTTTTTCGCCTCTCCCAGGAGATCACATGGTTCTTTTGGGTGGGAAGAAGGGCGATAGTGGGAAGGGGGTTGGGGTGGGATCAGCCATGATCGTATTGAATGGCGGAGCGGGCTCGAGGGGCCGGTTGGCCTACTCCTGCTCCTACTTTCTTGTGTCTTGTGTCTTGTGTCCTAAAAGACTTCCCCCTTATCCTTAAACTGTGACCCCTTGTTCTGGACTTCCCCAACATCGGGAACAATCTTCCTGCATCTAGCCTGTCCAACCCCTTAAGAATTTTGTAAGTTTCTATGAGATCCCCCCTCAATCTTCTAAATTCCAGCGAGTACAAGCCGAGTACATAAAGCTATTGATCTTAATTGTGAAAACAATCAAGGGCTGAGTCACCACTTTCTCCAGAATAAAGAATTCCAGACATTCACCATCCTCACTGAATATATTTCTCCTCATCTCAATCCTAAATGGTTTAAGCTTTATTTTGGGACTGTAGCCTGGGGTTCTAGACTCCTTTGCCAGTACACTCCTGCTGTGCTGTTTCCACAAGATTCCCTTCAACTAAATGGCCAAACCTACTCTACACCTTGTCGTGCCACAGGTGGCTGTGGAGGCCAAGTCATTGGGTAAGGGTTAAAGCACGGATTGACAAATTCTTGATTAGTAAGGGTGTCAAAGGTTATGGAGAAAAGGCAGGAGGCTGGGGTGAAATAGCAATCAGCCATGAATGAATGGCAGAGTATTCTGGTTGGGCCAAATGGCCCAATTCTGCTCCTATGACTTATGAACATCATAGAATGCATGCAACACGTGAATCCATTCAGTCCATCACCACTGCACCAGCTCAATACCATGGGAACTTTCTCCACCATATAATTCCTTCTTCAAGGCCACCATCAGACCTGCCTCCACCAGATCTTTCCAGATTCCAACTGCAAAGATTTTCCTCACATCACTTTTAATTACCTCAAGTACCTAGTTTGCTGAAAGTGCCAAACACAGGGAGACATGGTGAAGGTGGCATATGCATATTTACCGCCAACAGATGGGGCCTGAGTGCAAGCATTGTCACGCCATGCTACATACAGCAGCTTAGGAGCTTTGTGAGAGCACAACTGGAATATCATGTACAGTTCTGCTTGTCACAAGGATGTGATGAAGCTCGAGAGGCTGCAGAGATGATTAACAAGGAAATGGCAGGCTTGATTTATGAGGAGACGGAGGCTGAGTTAGAGCTAAAACCATGAGGCACATGGATATGGTGGATGGTCACAGCCTTCCTCCCAGGTTTAGGGCGAGAGAGGAACTATCTCAAGGGAACTGGGACATGTTGGCCGGTGTGGGCAAGTTGGGCCTGTTTCCACACTGTATAAAGCTTCATATGACTCTATGAAACCTATGGGGCAACTTTTTGATACAGAATGGAGGAGCTGCCAGAGGAAGCGGCGGTGGTTGGTACAAATACAATGTTTAAATGATATTTGGACTGGTTCATGGATGGCAAAGGCTTTGATGGAAATGGGCCAAACATGGGCCTGAGAGATGCTCAGGAAGAACCCTTGGCCGACAGTTGGGCTGAGGGGCTGGTCCCAAGCCATACGGCTTTATAACCTCACCATATATGTACATAAAACAATAAACTCATGACTCGTGACTGACCTCCTTTTTGTTGTACCAGAGATCTCCATCCTGCACCATTGCCAACAGCTCTACAATGTCCCCTCAGCATTTTACACACTTCTGGACACCCATAACCTTCTCTTCTCCAAAATAGACTTTACAGCATTTACAATCTATTCTTCAAATTGTACCCACTTGACCCCAGAACCGTTCCTGTCAATCTTTTCTGAACAATGTGTTCGCACTCTTGCCATTGGTGCTGCAATAGTATTTTACATCGTGCCTTCTCTAATTTATGCACCATCCTCTCAGGATTAAGCCGACAATGTGGACGCGTTGGGAATTATATTGTTACCCTGTCCTGCCACTCAATGATTTATGCACATGCCCATCATCCAAGGAAGCAGTCTGGTCACCTGTTACTGCAATGGTGGGATCTCCCATCTCTCTGGGCCTGATCGCAGCAGGAACTTGGACTGAGGAGAGTCTATAGGGGGTATGGAGAGAAGGCAGGTACGGGATATTGAGTTGGATGATCAGCCATGATCACATTGAATGGCGGTGCAGGCTCGAAGGGCCGAATGGCCTATTCCAGCACCTATTTTCTATGTTTCTAACTCACCTCTGCCCCACTGTATCCCCAGACTGGACAAAAGCCCATAGTTTGCAAAGAAGCTTCCAGAACTCGAGTCGCGAGAGACAGGGACTGACTGAGGGGTTTGAGGTCGAGGTGCCCCGGGAACCTGGTCTTTGCGGAGGAAGGGAGGGAGGGAGGGAGGGAGGGCGATGGAGGAGATTTATTTCAGACAGGTTTAGCCACGTTGGGCAGCAAATGGCCCCGTTAACGTGTGAATCACGTGTCCTTGTTCCCAGGGCAATATTGTTGTGTATTTATGGGATTGTTATCCCGGGAAGTCTAAGCCCAGCTCACAGCAGGTTTCAATTATATTTCGCATATTACATTTGACTAGCTACCCGCAAGTGCCGTGTGAAAGATGTCCCGCCTGTCTCGGCGCCCAGTTGTGAAGCCGCTTTGCTACTGACAGAATAAACACGTCTCAGAGCCGCCTCCATCCTTCCCATGAAGCGAGAACGACGTGCACACACCTGGGAATACAGGTACCCAGATACAACAGGGAAGCAGGCCGTTCGGCCCACCGATCCCATGTTCACACTCGTTCTATGTATCTCACTTTCTATTCCACTCCCTGCATACGAGGGGCAATTTACAGAGAGCCAATTCACCCACAAACCCGCACGTCCTTGCCATGTGACCCTCGCGGCCACAAAGAGAACGTGCAAACTCCACACAGACAGCACCAAGGTCATGGTCGACCCTGATCTCTGGCGTTGTGAGGTACGGGTCCGATACGCAATGTTCAAGGGGAAAGATCACTGCAGGAGCTCGAGGGGCCTGAGATTTGAGAAGAGGACATTTCTGTCTCTGTTTTCTGCTGCACAACCGCCACCAGCTGGGCTAAGGCTCGGCAACAAAACGTTCATCCTTTCTGTTACTAACGAGGATCACTGCTGGGACCGGGACTCGTTGTGGAAACAAGTCGCTGCAGATGCTGGTTTACAAAATAATCACTTGTCTTGGTTTTACTATGTTCCTGCTGCCAGGAACAGTTTGGCCAGTCCACGTTCACCCCAATCGCCCATTCCTTGCTACAATTAATCGGATGATTATTCCCGGACGAAATGTGTATGAAGGAACTGCAGATGCTGGTTTAAACCGAAGATAGACACAAAATGCTGGAGTAACTCAGCGGGTCAGGCAGCATCGCTGTGGAGAAGGAATGGATGGGTCGAGTAATTATATGGCATTAAAATGCCACAGTTTAAGAATAAGGGATGGGCCATTTAGAACTGAGATGAGGAAAAACTTTTTCAGTCAGAGAGTTGTGAATCTGTGGAATTCTCTGCCTCAGAAGGCAGTGGAGGCCAATTCTCTGAATGCATTCAAGAGAGAGCTAGATAGAGCTCTTAAGGATAGCGGAGTCAGGGGGTATGGGGAGAAGGCAGGAACGGGGTACTGATTGAGAATGATCAGCCATGGTCACATTGAATGGCGGTGCTGGCTCGAAGGGCCGAAGGTCCTCCTCCTGCACCTATTGTCTACTGTCTATCTTCTGGGAAGAAGGGTCTCGACCATAAACGTCACCCATTCCTTCTCTCCAGAGATGCTGCCTGTCCCGCTGAGTTACTCCAGCATTTTGTGTCAATCTTTGATTATTCCTGGAGATGTGGTGTCTCCGCTCAGATAGATCATGTGTCTAGTTGGAGGAACATTGGTTCTGAAGACTTCCACCTTCTGACACCAACCGCTCCTCAAAACGCATCGCCCAGCGGCCAAACAGAAACTCGGAACAAATCGGTCACTCGAGACACGGAAGAGAAAGCCGAGAAACAATCGTTCTTCAGAAGCCCGGGGTTCCCAGTATTTGCTTCACAAAGACAACTCGGCACATGGCGAGTTAGACTTTCTGAAGAAGGGTCTCGACCATAAACGTCACCCATTCCTTCTCTCCTGAGATGCTGCCTGACCCGCTGAGTTACTCCAGCATTCTGTGTCTATCTGCGAGTTGTAGACTGTTGGCGCCGAGTTCCGCATTCTCACAGCCTCAAGAAACCACATATCCGCCAACTCACAGAGAGGGTACACCAACTCACAGAGAGGGTACACCAACTCACAGAGAGGGTACACCAACTCACAGAGAGGGTACACCAACTCACAGAGAGGGTACACCAACTCACAGAGAGGGTACACCAACTCACAGACACCCCGACCCCACTCACAGAGAGGGTACACCAACTCACAGAGAGGGTACACCAACTCACACGCACAATGCAATGGGAAGTCCAAGCAACCTGCCCAGTCGCTGCTCATCACCGCAGGGAATTACAATGAATTGTCTTAAAGGAAATACTGAGTAAAGCGCGGAGCCTGTTCTGGCAGGAGCACGATGTTCCTAAATCTTGACCAAACTAAACAGTTCATCCCACAACGACAAGTCAGTGTTACCTTCTGTACTTGGTCCTGTTTCAGTTCCGTGATGAGACACGCGACGAGGTGAACAGCGATCATCTTGGTTGTTCCCCGACTCTAACTCTGGGCGATGGATCAGGCGAGGTGTCGGCTTCCTATTTCAGTGCGATGTTGCACATTCCACCTCTGGCTCAGCCCAGCCTCCGGCTCGTTACAACATCCACTTACCATTGGCTTCCCGTTGTGGGTGCGCCCCGGTCCCCGCCTCTCCATCTCCTCCCCGCCCGTCCCCTCTCCCTCTCCTTCCACCTCCCCCCCCCCCCCCCCCCCCTCCTTCCCACCACCACCTCTCCCCCTCTCTCCCTCTCCCCCTCCCCCTCTCTCCCTCTCTCCCCCCCTCTCCCTCTCTCCCCCCCTCTCTCCCCCCCCCTCCCCCCTTCTTCCCCCTCTCTCCCCCCCGGGAAGGGCCGCGCACACGCCGCTGTTAAAGGCGCACGTCCCTCGCCGTCGGTCCAAGTTGACTGAGAATGAGTAAAATCCCAGCTGTCCATTTAAATGACAACATGTGCGATTTCCAGACCTGTTTTACATGTGATGTGTGAGATTCTAACGGGGGGAGAGCGGGCAATCAGACAAAATAATTTGGAAGAAAAATTATCAATGAACGATGTCATCAGTCACCATCTGGCGATGCTGTTCAACACAACGTATAGGCAGGCATCTGTACAGTTCACAACCTATAGACACCTGTACAGTTCACAACCTATAGACACCTGTACAGTTCACAACCTACAGACACCTGTACAGTTCACAACGTATAGACATCTGTACTGTTCTAAACAATGTATAGACACCTGTACAGTTCACAACGTATAGTATCTGTACAGTTCACAACGTATAGGCATCTGTACAGCTCACAACGTATAGACCTCTGGACTGTTCTAAACAATGTATAGACACCTGTACAGTTCACAACTTATAGACATCTGTACTGTTCTACACAACGTATAGACATCTGTGCTGTGTAGGAAAGAAATGCAAATGCTGGTTTAAATCGAAGGTAGACACAAAATGCTGGAGTAACTCAGCGGGACAGGCAGCATCTCTGGAGAGAAGGAATGTGTGACGTTTCGGGTCGAGATCCTTATTCAGACTGAAGAAGGGTCTCGACCCGAAATGTCACCTATTCCTTTTCTCCAGAGATGCTGCCAGTCCACAGGAAATAGACTATTGACTGATGTCTATTACAAACCCACTGACTCCCACAACTATCGACTACATTTCTTCCTACCCTGCAAAGATTCCATCCCCCACTCCCAATTCCCCCGTCTATGCCACAACTGCGCCCAAGACAAGGTGTTCCATCCAAGATGTCTTCATTCTTTAGGGAACGGGACATCCAGCATGTCCCAGCCACACTAATCCCACCTGCCTGTGTTTGGTCCATATCACTCCAAACCTGTCCTATCCGTGTACCTGTACAACTGTTTCTTAAAAGTTGGGATAGTCCCTGCCTCAACCACCTCCTCTGGCAGCTTGTTTCATACATCCCCCGCCCTTTGTGTGAAACAAATACCCCTTAGATTCCCATTAAATCATTTCCCCTTCACCTTAAACCTGTGTTCTTTGGTCCTCGATTCCCCTACTCTGGGCAAGAGAATCTGTGCATCTACCTGATCTATTTCTCTCATGATTTTATACACTATCACCCCTCATCCTCCTGCGCTCCACGGAATAGAGTCCCAGCCTACTCAACCGTTCCCTACAGCTTCAGGCCCCTTAATCCTGGCAACATCCTCATGAATTTTCTCTGTACCCTTTCCAGCTTGACAATATCTTTCCTATAACATGGTGCCCAGAACTGAATGCAATATTCTTAATGCAGCCTCACCAACGTCTTCTACAACTGCAACATAACCTCCCAAGAGACAGAAAGTCTGACAGAAAGCTTCTTCAGACAGTCAGAGAGTCTGAAGAAGGGTTCCTACCCAAAATGTCATCTATCCATGTTCTCCCAGGACGCTGTCTAACCCGCTGAGTTACTCCAGCACTTTATGTCTATCTTTGGAGTATTGTGTGTCATTCTTATCACCACATTGTAGCAAGGGTGTGATTGAGCTGCAGAGGCTGGATTAATCAGAATATTACCTGGGATAGAGTGCTTGCTTTATGAGGAGAGATTAGATTGTTTTTCTTGAAGTGGACGTAGTTGAGGACATAGAGGGGCATGCATGTCTTCCCTCAGCAGGAGTGGCCATGACTACAGCACGTAGGTTTACAATAGCATTCAAAGGTTTGTTGTAAAGGGTTTCTATTGGCCCTGAGGGTAGTTGGAATCGTAGTTTAATACAGTTTAGAGATACAGCGTGGAAACAGGCTCTCGGGCCTAGACTACAGCTCCGCCTTTCATACCATTAATCCATCCAGCTTATCGCCAAACTTGCAGGACTTGGTATCAGCACTCATCTCTGCAAATGGATCCTCAATTTCCTGACCAACAGAACCCAATCCATGAAGATAGGGACAAATCATCCTCCACATTGGTGCTCTGCAAGGATGCGTTGTCAGCCCCGTCTTTACTCCTTGTCCACCCATGACTATGCAGCCATGCACACATCTAATTCCAGTTTCAAATTTGCAGACGACACCACCATTGTGGGCCGGATATCAAATAATGATGAGACGGAGCACAGGAAGGAGATCGAGAACCTGGTGTCCTAATGTTGAGACAACAACCTTTCTCTCAATGTCAGCAAGACAAAGGAGATGGTGATGGGCTTCAGGAAGTGAAGTGGTGCACAGACCCCAGTTTGCAGTGATGGTGCTGAAGTAGAGATGGTTGAAAACTTCAAATTCCTAGGAGTCAACATCACCAACAACTTCTCCTGGATCACCCATACTGAAGTAACGACCAAGAAAGCACATCAACGCCTCTACTTCTTTAGAAGGTTTAGGAAGTTCAGCATGTCCCCTAGTGGAAGTGGCGGCTCGCTAGCAGTCTGTTCGTCTTTTTCCTT
Source organism: Rhinoraja longicauda (assembly GCF_053455715.1). Taxonomy (NCBI): domain Eukaryota; kingdom Metazoa; phylum Chordata; class Chondrichthyes; order Rajiformes; family Arhynchobatidae; genus Rhinoraja; species Rhinoraja longicauda. The sequence goes on from NC_135988.1 coordinate 19,729,684, forward strand.
TTTTGTTGTTGTGTGTCGGTGTTGGGATGGTTTTTGTTTTTTTTTGGTTGTGTATGTGTGGGGGGTGGTGGTGTGGGTGGGGGGGTGGTGGTGTGGGTGGGGGGGTGGTGGTGTGGGTGGGGGGGTGGGGGAAACCTTTCTCTTTCAGGTCTCTTCCTCACGGCATGGGGTGCGGCTCAGCCGCGGGGCCTAACATCGCTGGTGCGGCTCGGCCGCTGGACTTAACATCGCCCGGCGCGGCTTGGCCGCTGGACTTAACAGTGCCCGGTGCGGCTTGGCCGCGGGGCCTTCCATCGCTGGTGCGGCTCGGGCGCGGGGCCTAACATCGCTGGTGCGGCTTGGTCGCGGGGCCTTCCATCGCCCGGTGCGGCTCGGCCGCTGGACTTAACAGTGCCCGGTGCGGCTTGGCCGCGGGGCCTTCCATCGCCCGGTGCGGCTCGGCCGCTGGACTTAACAGTGCCCAGTGCGGCTTGGCCGCGGGGCCTTCCATCGCCTGGTGCGGCTCGGCCGCTGGACTTAACAGTGCCCGGTGCGGCTTGGCCGCTGGACTTAACATCGCCCGGCGTGGCTCGGCCGCGGGACTTTTCATCGCTGGTGCGGCTTGGCCGCGGGGCCTTCCATCGCCCGGTGCGGCTCGGCCGCGGGACTTAGCTGCGCACGGCTCGGCCGCGGGGCCTAACATCGCTGATGCGGCTCGGTCGCTGGACTTAACAGTGCCCCGTGTGGCTCGGCCGCGGGGCCTAACATCGCCCGGCGCGGCTCGGCCGCGGGACTTAGCTGCGCACGGCTCGGTCGCGGGGCCTTCCATCGCCCGGCTCGGCCGCGAGACGTTTCAGCGCCCGGTGCGACTCGGCCGCGGGGACTTCCATCCCCTTGCGGGGACTGTGCGGGTCGGTCGGGGACGAATTGTCTGTCCGTGGGCGTGGGGAAGAGAGTGGAAGTTTTGTTGCCTCCATCACAGTGAGGGGGTGTTTGGAGTCACTGTGATGGACGTTTGTGTTGGGGTCATGTGTCTTGTGTTCTTTTTTGTGTGTGACTGCTATATAGTTTCGTTCGGTACCTTGGTACCGAATGACAAATAAAGCTCTGTTGATCTGTTGAACTGTTGAACTGTTGAACAACTCTCACCAATGTCTACAAATGCACCATAGAAAGCATTTTATCAGAATGCATCACAGCTTGGTTTGAGATCAGCTCCATCCAAGACCGCAAGAAATTGCAGCGAATTGTAGACGCAGCCCAGACCATCACACAAACCAACCTCTCTTCTATTAGCTCCATTTATACCTCACACTGCCTCGGCAAGGCCAGCAGCATAATCAAGGATGAGTCGCACCCTGGCCACTCCCTCTTCTTCCCTCTCCCATCAGGCAAAAGTTATAAAAGTGTGAAAACGTACACCTCCAGATTCAGGGACAATTTCGTCCCAGCTGTTATCTGGTAACTGAATCATCCTACCACAACCAGAGAGCAGTGCTGAACTACTATCTGCCTCTTTGATGACCCTCGGACTATCCTTGATTGGACTTTGCTGGCTTAACCTTGCACAAAACGTTATTCCCTTATCATATATCTATACACTGTAATAGCTCAATTGTAATCATGTATAGTCTTTCTACGGACTGGTTAACATGCCACCAAAGCAACTAAACTGAACTTAACTGAACAAGGGCCCTTGGAGTCCATGCCAACCATCGATCACCTGTACACTAATTCTAGTCCTGCACACTACAAACAGTTTACAGAAGCCAATTAACCAACAAACCCATACGTCTTTGGAATGTGGGAAGAAACCAGAGCACCTGGAGAAATCCCATGCAATCACATGGAGAATATACACCGATCAGCCAAAACATTATGACCACTGACAGGTGAAGTGAATAACATTGATTATCTTGTTACAATGGCATCTGTCAAGGGGTGGGATATATTAGGCAGCAAGTGAACAGTCAGTTCTTGAAATTGATGTGTTGGATGCAGGAGAAATGGGCAGGAGTAAAGACCTGAGTGACTTTGACAATGGCCAAATTGTTATGGCCAGACGACTGGGTCAGAGCATCTCTGAAACAGCAAGGCTTGTGGGGTGCTCCCGGTCAGCAGTGGTGAGTACGTACCAACAGTGGTCCGAGGAGGGACAAACCACAAACCGGCGACAGGGTGTTGGGCACCCAAGGCTCATCGATGCGTGAGGGCAACAAAGGCTATCCCCTCTGGTCCAAACCAACAGAAGGTCTACTGTGGCACAGGTCACAGAAAATTTTAATGGTGGTCATGAGAGGAATGTGTCACAATACACAATGCATCGCACCCTGCTGCATATGGGGCTGCACACGGAGGACCAACAGCATACTAGGCAGGTGGGCATAATGTTTTGTCTCATCAGGACATAATGTTTTGGCTGATCGGTGTATAAACTCTGTATATACAGCATCCATAATTAGGATCGAACCTGGGCCTTTGGCGCTGAAAGACAGCAACTCCAAAACTGTGCCATTATGCTGTCCAATACTGTCCGAATCTGGAATCCATGGCTTGAGCAGATGGTGGAGAAAGATACTGTAATGACATTCAAGAGGTATCTAAATGAGTGTTTCCATCAACAAGTCTAAGAAGGTTACAGACCAAACATCAGTAAATGGAGATGGGTACTCATTGGCTGGCATGGACAGGATGGGCTGAATGGCTTGCTCTGTGCTACATGCGTCAATGATACTATGATACTATGAGATGGACCAACATTGACCAAATATCTGCCACTAAGTCACAAGGAAATATGCAAATATATTATCTCAGATGAGATAGCTTCTATTTCAAAAGGCTTGATAAGATATGTATTACTCTTTCAAAACTTTATGGCCAATGAATTGCCAGTGCAATGTCATCTTTATCATACATTTACTAAAAGTCATTGCAGTTACAGGTACAGCCTGTTATCATGACACCAGTGCCATATAATGTAGATAGTGACTAACAGATACAGCTATAGGTAACATCCTTGACTGTCATTACAGCAGTCCTTATAACACCAGACATGGTTGACAAATTAAATGTCCTTTGTTCTAAGTGTGCAATTCAGTAAATTCTTCTCATTGTTCACAGGGATATATAGTAAGTGTCCCATTGCTGCAGTTTCCTGAAATTCTTCACAGCTAATTAAACATAATCATCTTGGCAAGAGCTATCAAATTGTGTATGTCTTGCAAATAGGATTGTAAAAAAATATCAGATATTCTTCTATTGTTTGAAGGTGAACGAAGGTTCATTTGGACAAAAATAGCAAAAGTGACACCTTTCTTCAACATAAAGTAGGGAACGGCAAGCGTATAACCTTTCTGATGTTATGAAGCACTATTAATGGAAAATTCAACGTAATCAGTGAAAGTCAATGTGGTTTTGTGAAAGGGAAGTCATGTTTGACCAATTTACTGGAGTTTTTTTAATGATTAACATGAGCAAAAAGTTGGGGCCATAGTTAGCATTGATTAATGTGGCCACACTTGTTGGCTCTTGCCAATCAATAAGGGAGCCTCTGGATAAATGGGATCAATGGGGTACTGATTGAGAATGATCAGCCATGATCACATTGAATGGTGGTGCTGGCTCGAAGGGCCGAATGGCCTACTCCTGCACCTATTGTCTATTGTCAATGGATGTAGCACACTTAGTTTTCCAGAAAATATTTGTTGAGACGTTGCATCAAAGATCATCACAGGGAACAAGAACTCCTGGTAGAGCGTGTTATATCGGGATGTGTTGGTGGAGTCCTGCTCCAATCAGCACCAAAGTGGAAATGGTTGAGAGCTTTAGGTTCCACAGCGTAAATATTACCAACTATCAATCCTTGTTTAACCTCACTGAAACTACAGCCAAAGATAAGCACACCAGCACATCCACTTCCCTAACAGTCTAAGAAATGTCAGCATGTCTCCAATGACTCTTACAAACATCTACAGATGCATTGTAGAAAGCATAATAATGGGTTGCATCACAGATTGGTTTGGGAACAACTCTGCCCAATACGATAAGAAATTGCAGAGAGTTGTGGATGTAGCTCATTCCAACACACATTGACTCCATCTGCACATCTGCACATCACACTGACTCAGGAAAGCAGCATACATAATTGACGTTTGTCAAGGACGTTTCTCACCCAGGTCATTCGCTCATCTCCCCATTTCCGTCAAGCCGAAGATATAAAAGATTGAAAGCATGTGCCACCCAATTCAAGAACAGCTTCTTCCTCTCTATAATCAGACTTCTGAACGTTCCTTTCATAAGCTGTGGTCTGGCCTTGATCTTCCACCCTACTTAATTGCGGACCTTAATAATGATTCATTATTTTAACAACTGACGTGAGACCAACTGGATGGCAGTTCCCTTATTTCCCCCTCTCTTTCCTTTCTTCAATGACAGCTTCAGCATTCCAAGTGCAACCACGACCACCTCAGAAAATATAATCAGGCCAGTATGAAATAAATGTTGAAAATGTTAAAATTATAGTACATGCTGGTGTAGTTTGTGCGGCTGCCCCCCTCAACTTAGTGACTTGGGTTTGATTCTGACCTCAAATGCTATCTGTGTGGAGTCTGCACTTTCTTCCAGTGACTGCATGGGTTTCCACTGGATGCTCCAATTTTCTATAACATCCCAAAAATGTGCAGTTTTGTAGTTTAGGTGCAATAAATTGCACCTAGTGTGTGGATGAGAGTGAGAATCTGAGGGGATTTGATGGAAGTACTGAGAGAATAAACTAGTGTTAGTGTAAATGGGTGGGTACAATGAGTGCAAGACGGATGGGGGTGATGAGTGGTAAGAAGGTATCACAAAATGCTGGAGTAACTCAGGTCAGGCAGCATCTCGGAGAGAGGGAATTGGTGACGTTTCGGGTCGAGACCCTTCTTCAGACTGATTCAGACAGTGGAAGAAGGTGCTGTATTTCTCTGTGACTCTGAGAGCATCAATTGATTTCTTACAATTTACCGGGATTGGTCCAAAATATGACAAACTTTGAAGGTTTTCACTAACTCATAACCTTTCTTTTAAAACCTGTTATTTATTTTAAGTTCCTCACTGACAATAATCCCTTTGTACTCAATTATTTGTGCTACATTTATTATGCTTACTACATCAAAAAATATGGAAAATATTAATTCAGCACCTCCATCATGATCTTGCCTGTCATTATCTCTACAGATTTACCATTAACTTTACCACTCTTTCACCTTTACAAAGTTGTGGAGTTCTTACATTTATTCTATTTATCTTATTAATTGACTTTCATATGGTATTTTCATACTATCAACTGTTAGTAGTATGTAGATAGTATGTTAGTAGTATGTAGATAGTATGTAGATAGTATGAACAGGGTGCTGCTTTCTAAATCCTCCCAAAACCTTACATTTACAAATCTTCCTGGCCACATTATAAGCCTCATCTTTTCATCTGATATCCTTCCTCATACATTTTCTGTGAACTATGAATTTATTTCTTTAAAGAGTGGGTGCGAAATAATACAACAGACCAGAACATATTGTTTGTGTTTTGTCAGATATCTGAAACTTGAGCTAGGTTAGCAAAGCACGCATTTAAGCTCAAGGCTCCTGAGATAGGGTGGGGGGGGGCGGGGGAGCTAAGAAAGAACAAATAGCTGTTGGTCCAGGTCCTGATTTTGACAAACTAACTCATGCTGAAAAGAAGAATTCAAGGATTAATGGTGGAGCAGATCACTGAACAAACCATTTGTCTGCCTCTTTGCCCAGATTCAATGTGAAGAAAAGGCACTGGGTCAAGGTACAGCTCAGTATCTGACTCCTATATGAATGAGTGTAAACACTCAGAAGAGAAAAAAATACGAGAATGTAAGCTGAAGCATGCTACAAGGCAGTTTGTAATCATAAAAGTAAATCAACCTTCAGAAGAAGGGTACATTGTGTTCTTGAGGAAGATCAGCATTGAATGTTCTGTTCCTTATGGTGAACTGTGCAAATTTGTTCAGGTGCCTGGCATCTCCACAAGCAAAGGAGACCTTGCACCTACATTGCTCCTCAAGAGTCCAAAAGCTTCATAACTATTCACTTCTCTGGAGAACTAATATATAACCCCCCACCACCCCAATTCTAAACTTGTGTAGTCTTATAGTGAACAGCTTTACAAGTTAGAACTCAGGAATAAATGTTTGCACAGTCATTTTCCTTTGGCGATGGCAGTGAGTGGGTCAAGTGCACACAGCAAATTCTATAAAACACTTTTTTTGTTGCCAGTCAGGCAGTATCTGTGGGAACTGAACCAACATTGACATTTTTATGCTGATATCTCTGCAAGGTCCAGTATCTGCAGTGTTTTTGATTTTCAAGTTCCATCAAATGATTTGCACGAGCAGCTCCAGAATAGTCAAGAATGTGGATTAGGAAAGAATAACGTCTGCAGAGATGTTCAAATACATCCCATTATTCTTCGCTTTAACAGCTCTCTACCTTCCATCATTCCGAAATAGGGTCCTGACCCAAAACATCATTTCTCCACGTTTTCACTTCTCTCCAAAAATGCTGCCTGATGTGCTGAATTTCTCCTTTGCTTTTTTTGCTCAAGATTCCACCATCTGCTATCTCTAGTAATGATGATCTGATCTACTTCTCATTCGATGTCACCTGTGACATCCTTGGCTTTGCATTGACCAGAAGGTGTGGAGCAGGCGTGATGATGTTACTTCTGATAAAGCAGCTCAGAAGCAGTGGTGGAAGCCCCAGTTCCGGCTATCCCACCACCATCTCTAATAAATAATCGTCAAACTAAAACACTAATATTGTTCCTCAAATGCGGCCTAACCAGCTGAGGTTTTTCATCTTTTACCAATTTTATATCAAATCTAAATCAATGGCTCTTTCGCCAGCAGAAGCAGCCAAGGAAGTCATTTCTGAATCTTCTTGTGTAACCTGGACAGGATGTAAATATGGGCAGACCCATGAGTATGTTGCCCTTTACAACTTGCCACACATTAGAAGAACAGATACTTTGAAAATAGTTATTGCCTCACTTCTGAAACATTGCAAAAGATGCGTTGTAACATCTGATAACGTGTAGGAATAACATTTCTGGGTATATTTTGAAATTTTCTTTGTAAATGCTTTGTTATAATTCAGCTCTCAAGATTAAAGTTAACTTCTTTATCTGTCATCCTTGCGTTGGAGCGTCCTTGTATTGTTAACATAATCTTCACAAATTTCATATAAAACTGGCCTTTAAACGGCACAAAAGTCACATCATGGGACACAAAATGCAGATGCCAGAATCTTGAGCCAAAAACAAAGTGCCGGAGGAACTCAGCAGGTCATGCAGCCTGTAAAGGAAATGGACAGATAGCTTTTCACTTCAGGATCCTTCTTCAAAGTCATAGAGTCCTACAGCACACTAACAGGTTCTTCAGCCAACTCATCCATGCGATCAAGCGGCCCCATCTGTACTGGACCAATTTGCCCACGTTTGGCCCAAACCTAAACCTATCCATATACCTGTCCAAGTGTATTTTAAATGCTATTATAGTACCTTCCTCGACCACGTCAAATACCTTCTCTGGCAGCTCATTACATGGAGTTACCCACCATCCTCTGTGTGAAAATGTTGCCCCTCAGGTTCTATTAAATCTTTTCCCTTTCACCTGCAACCAAAGCCCTCTGGTTCATGATTCGTCTCACCAGCTCCTTCTCTTGGGTGAAACTTTTGACCTTCCCACCAGCACCTCAATCCCGAGACATAAGTAAATTACAAAGAAAACAAAACCTGACATAGAATGGCCTTAAGGGATATTAGGTCTGACTGAAAGCTTGATCACAGAGGTGAATATGTATAGTCATTTTAAAGGATGATAAAAGTTCAAGAAGTAGAGAGATTTGGAGAAGACATTTCATAACATCGGGCACAGACAGAAGAAAACTCAGAATAAAATGACGTTCCTTTAGAAGGGAGATATGGGTGAATTTCTTTAGCAAAAGGGTAGTGAATCTGTGAAATTCATTGCCACAGACGGCTATGAAGACCAAGTCATTGGGTATTTATAGACAATAGACAATAGGTGCAGGAGTAGGCCATTCGGCCCTTCTACCCAGCACCGCCATTCAATGTGATCATGGCTGATCATTCACAATCAGTACCCCGTTCCTGCCTTCTCCCCAAACCCCCATTTTTGAAGAGGAGATTAATAGGTTCTTGATTAGTACGGGTGTCAAAGGTTACTGGAAAAAGGCAGGAGAATGGGGTTGAGAGAAAGATAGATCAGCCATGATTGAATGGCAGACTCAATTGGCCGAATGAACTAATCTGCTCCTATGATTGATGAACGCCTGAGGACAATAGTTCCCAGCCTTTTCCCTGCGGCCCTTCTGAAACAGAGACTGGACATTTGCCACCTTGCATCTCCCGGCACCTCACCTGTATTTAATGATGACTTGTAACTCTCAGCCAGGTCACCTGCAATTTCCTCCCTATCCTCCCAGTGCCCTAGGATATATCTGATCAGGCCCGGGAGATGTATCTACCTTCATACAAGTCAGGACCTTCAGCAGTTCCTCGCCCGTAACACTGACTGCTCCAAATTCCTTGGTCCTCTTGTCTTTCTCCTCGGTAAAAACAGGGGAGAAATATTCATTGAGGTCCTTGCCCATCTCCTGTGGCTCCACACAGAGGTCACCGCTTTGATTCCTACCCACATTCCTTTCCTGTCCATATATCTTTCCCTACAGCCTTTAATCATCTATGAGTCCCATCTCTATGACTTCTTCTAGCAGCTCATTCCACCTACCCACCACCCTTGGTGTGAAACCATAAGGATCCTTTCTCCTTTCATCTTAAACCTGTACCCTCTAGTTTTAAACCCCTAACATGATGAAAAGACTGTGATTATTTACCTTATCTACACCCCTTATGAACATAGATCTCTGTAATCCTATATCTTTATATCCCAGCATAGCCACTTGCCTTATTACTCGAGCCTTCTAGTCCCACTCACATCCTTGAGCATTTTCTCTGCCCCCTTTCAGCTTAATGACATCCTTCCTATCACTAGGCAACCAGAATTGCACACAATCGTCCATGTTACATTGTCATGCCCCCCCCCCCCCCCCATCACCCAGAAATATTTTATTTATCCTGTTTATATTAAATGGTTAAGACTGTGTTGTGAGGTAGATTTCAGGGTATTTATACTGGGAGCAGTGAGCTCAATGAGCAATTGTCCAACCCCTCAACCTGCCGGCAGTTGGGATTGATTTGATGTCCACACTCACTGCCCTTTGCTGGGGAATGATTCTGTCTTCTGTCGGGCTGCCGTGAGGTAGAGCAGCATGTTGTGCACAGCGGCTCATTGAGACAAACATGCGGCATCCTCTGGCAGGCATCCATGAGACAGATGCTCACACATCTGCAGGGCAACAGGAAGAAGCAGAGCAATCAAACAGCCCTGTATGCCGTTGCCATGGTGTTGCCATGGGCTACATGCATTCAAGGACGTTCTTTCAGATCTATATTTTAAATACGTGTTTTGCAACATGTACATTTGGGAATTGGACTGTTCTCCTTATAGAGCCTTACTCATCACAGATTCACTACAGCAGACAAGAGAACAGGTCTTGCACTAAATATCACCAAACTAACCAGCAAATATGACACAATGCTGACTCTAATAACAAATAACTACTGTTAGATTCAGAGAGGTGTGTTTCAAGTTCAGTAACGATGAACCCAGCAGAGTCTGAAGAAGTGTTTTCAGAGCTGAAACCCCAAAGGCCACACTGAACTCATGAACAGTGATTCCTCCTGCATGCCGTGGAGATACGGACTATCTCAAATCTGTCTCCAAAGGTTCACAAGGCTCTCACTGGGATAGGAGGGCTTGGGTTATAGAAGAGAGTAGATCGGCAACAGTTTTTTTCTCGAGTGCAGGAGGCTGAAGAGGCTAAAAACGTTACGATTTTTAGAATGAAGGGCGTGGATGCAGTGAATAGTCATAGTCTTTGTCACAGTGTAGGCAAGTCTAAAACTAAAGAGAAAGCATTTAAGGGGCGAGTGGAAATAATTTAATGGTCCTGAGGGGCGACCTTTGAACACAGAGGGATTTGCGTAAATGGAGCGAGTTGCCAGAGGAAGTAGTTGACGCAGGTACACTTGCAACATTTAGAAGATATTTTGGACAGGTACATGCATAGGGACATAGGTACATGCCACATGCATAGGAACATGCATAGGGAAGGTTTCAAAGGATATGGGCCAAACATAAGCAAATGGGACCTGCTCAGGTAGGCAACTTGGTCGGCATGTACGAGTTGGGCTGAAGGGCCCGTTTCTGTGCTGAAGAGTACACTCAGCAACATCACCTTGAATTGCTGAAGCTCTAATGGAATGCAGTGACCAGCCTTCACAGTGATCAGGCCACATGGTTCACGAGCCTAACATCAGACCTCTGAACATACACTCCTTCACAATCCCTCTTGGGAAGAGATTACTCGGGGAAATAAATGATGCTCCCAGAGCTCCGTTGGGAATAGAATGCAAGATTGCTATCAACTAGACCATGTCACGGGGGGGGGGGGGGGGGGGCAGGGGTAACTGGAACGTTTGGATGCGGTGCATAAATGAAACGAGCTGCCACAGTTGAGGTAGTTGAGGCACTTGGACAGGTACATGCATCGATCGGCAAGGTTTGGAGGGATATGAGCATATTTGGGCAAATGGAATGAGCTTAGATAGGGCATTTTGGTCGGCATGGGCCAGTTGGGCTGAAGGACCTGTTTCCGTGCTGTATGATGCAATGACTCATGGAATCCTGACAGGTGACCACTCAAAGTGGAGAAGGTGGTTGTGTGAACCTGATGCACAGGGCCCAGCTCCTCGAGCTCAACTACCACTGAGCTACCTGTAGCACTGACTGGAGGCCCCACATCAGTCACCTTAGGACATGCACAGCCAGGGTGGCAGAGGATCAATCTCCGGAGAGTGATCATGGTTGCTGCCCTTCATACCGACGGGACAGCCACATGGCACAGTGGGTAGAGCTCCTGCCTCACACAGCCAGAGACCCAGGTTCAATCCGGACATCGGCTGCTGTCTGTGTGGAGTTTGCACATTCTCACTGTGACCGCGTGGGTTTCTCCGGGTGCTCCACTTTCATCCCACATCCCAAAGATGTGCGGTTTTGTAGGTTAATTGGAGGTAGATGAGAAAGTGGGATAACATTGACCCAGGGACCCAAGCAGACCTTCCAAGTGAGACAGAGGTTCATGGGCACCTCCTCTAACCTTACCTATGATGTGACCTCCTGTACATCAGTGAGACCAAACGTAGACTCAGCGACCGTTCCGCCAAACACTTACACTCGGTCCGCAAAGACCTTCTGGATCACCCAGTTGCTAACCATTTAAACTTCTTGCCCCATTCCCATACGAACCTTTCTGTCTTGGGCCTCCTCCGTGCCAGACTGAGGTCACATGCAAAATGGAGGAACGCCACCTCATATCCACTTGGGTAGCTTACAACCCAACAGCATGAACAGAATTCTCCAATTTGAGTAACTATAACCCCTCCCCTTCTCTTGTCTGTGCCCCACCTGGACTCACACCTATTTCTCCCCTCCCCCTCCACCTACATTCCTTCCTCTAGCTTCACAATATGTAACTCTTCAACCCTGTTATCTTACACCTTCTGTCTTTTCATCTCTGGCCTTTGTGCAACCATCTGCCTATCAAACTCCCCACCCGCTTCATCTGCATCAAACTATTATCTGCCTGGCTTTGCCCTGTCCCTCCTATCTCCCCCCACCCTCCCCCCATCACCACCACTACAATCAGTTGGAAGAAGGATCCCAACTCAAAACATCACCTATCAAGAAATGCTCCAGAAATGCTGCCTGAAGCACTGAGTTACTCCTGCACTTTGTAGCTTTGTTTTGTAAACCAGCATCTGTATTTCTCTGCTTCAACATAGATGTAATGTTATCGATGGTCAGCATGGATTCGGTGGGCTGAATGGCCTGTTCCATGCTGTATCGTTCAATTAATGTATTGAAAAGCAAACAAAAGTCATAAATATCTGAATAGAGTAATCCTCCCTCTCCAGTTTTAATAGAAACTCAGAATGATCAATGTAGATGGGGTTTCGTGGACATTTTAGGAAAGAGTGCAGAATCAGGTTGGGGTGACTACAGTTTGTGCATCAAACGGTGAAGTCGAGCTTTTAAGTTTCAGAGATTCAAATTTAACTGATTTGCGATTCAAAATGTTTCACTGAATATTGGCTTTGGGCCCCGGATGCAAGAATTAAACATGTAAGCATCAACTGCTGGGGATATGTAGGTCAGACAGAATGTGTGGAGAAAAAACTTTTCAGTTCGATGACCTTGAGATTGATACTGTAGCTAATATCTCTTCTAGAATTTTAATTTGATTCATAAGCCCTTGGAGACGGATCGTTCTGGAACTGACTCAATTATAATTATGCGGCACACGGCCTTCCTGAAGCATCCGAGCCAAAACGTCCACAGGCCAGGTACTTCAACACAGGGTTCGCCAATCAAAACATTTATCATAAGGTCAGAAGTGATAGGAGCAGAATTAGGCCATTCAGCCCATCATGTTTACTCCGCCAATCAATCAAAGCTGATTTACCTTTCCCTCCTAACCCCATTCTCCTGCCTTTTCCCCATAACCCCTGACACCTGTACTAATCAAGAATCTATCTATCTCTGCCTTAAAAATATCAAAATGAACTCCACAGATTTGCCACCCTCTGACTAAAGAAGACATCTTCAATGAACTCCAATGTTGTACCAAAACATTTTCCAAATAAAATAAACCTGTCAATAGTTGCTGATACTGCTACCGTGCCCAATTTTGTGGTATTTGGCTGAGAAAGTCACTGACTTTGGTTTGTCTATGCTGCCAATGCTTTTGGAGAAGCTAGATGGTACCTCTCTGGGCTTTGAGATGCCTGTAGTTGCCTGAAGATGCCTGACAGATCGCTGATCTGTCTCCAAAGGGGACTAGTTGTCGCTGCTCCCCAGGAAACCATGAACTCGGCGCTGTTGTTCAAAAACACACGTTCCATCAGATGGCCAAAGGCAAGTCTGCACATCCAAGCAGTGATGAATCTCATCATCATCAATGTCTGCCTTTGCTGCGAAATGGCTCCCAAGATGTGGAATGAACGGTCCATGTTTGACAAGGTGCACCTGCTCTCGACTAACACCACTCTACAGGTCAACCTCCTCACAAACCCTTTCTCTAGAGTATTGTCATTCTTTTTCAACATAGCTTTCTCCAATTCCCTCTTGAAGACCATTTTAGACTTGCCGCCCTCTTACCCGGCTACTCATTGGAGACCTTTGAACTATCTTTAATCTGACTTTATCTTGCACAAAATATTGCACACTTTACCTGTGCACTGTGGACAGCTTGACTGGATTCATGTATAGTCTTTAACTGGATAGCATGCAAACAAAAACTTCTCACTGTACTTCAGTACACGTGACAATTATAAACTAAAGTACGTTCCAATCACAGCCATGTGTTGCTTAAAAATGATTTTTCTCATGTCAATCTTAATGCTCTTCCCATTTATTTTGTACCAATGATCTGATGACGTTGACAGCAAAATCAAAAGGAACTGCTTCTCCAATCTATCCAGTCCTTCTTTCCAAGAATCACTCGTAAACAATTCTCAGGGTCTTCCCCAATACCCACATCTTCCCACAGCAGCTTGATGGCCGATCTTAGGTTGTGCTGAACCTGCTGCTGATGAAGTAGAAAGGAGACAAATGTCCAATGACAACGTAATCCAAGATACATTCTCCTTTGTTTCTCCTGAATGATGGAGACAGTGCCATTTTGTAAAGTCCCGAGATGTTGCCTGACCTGCTGAGTTACTCCAGCATTTTGTGAATAAGTGCCATTTTGTAAGATCATGTGTTGTGGTTCTGCTGCTCATTCGGATTCAATGTTCAATGTTATTTTGTTAACAAGTATACTAAGGTACAGTGAATGTCGTTTTTGCATATACATCAATAAGATTATTTCCATACACATGGACATAATGCATAGAAACAGCCCACTGAGTTTAGACACAAGAGTCGGCAGGTTTTGCCGTCATTTCCATCGTCCCAGCAGCAGCTAAGTTCGATGTCCACCATTACCCGAGGGACCACGTCCACTTTGAATCCATCTTGCAGCCCTTCTGAGTGAGTGCTCGGAGAGAAACTGTCAATGACTCTCCCTACATCTGGCAGATTGAGAACTTGGTCCAGCCCTGCTTCTCAAATGGATACCAAGGTCAATGACATTTCCAATTAAAAGCAGATTTGCATTGATATTCAGAGCGCTTTTTTTACACAAGGAGTTGATGTGCACATTTAATAAACGTGCAACAAAACAACATAATAATGTTTAAGGTCTTGGTACATCAAATTGACTTGCACTATCACAAAAAGCAGTTAATATTTCTTCGTGGGAAGGCCCTATTAACAAGGGGTGTTTGACCTGAAACGTGGCCTGTTTTACAACCCAGAGACACTGCTTGACCTGCTGTTTTCAGCAATTTCTGATATTGTTTCAAATTTCTAGAATTTGCAGATTTTGTTTACTTTTAATCAGTTCCATTTCCCTGGCCATTCATAGTGACAACATGTCATAGTCGTACAGCATAGAAACAGGCCCTTCGGCCCACCTGGTCCGTGCCACTGCCATCTACACCAATCCAATTTACCTGGGGTAGGTTTCATAGTCATCCATGCCATAGAGGTTTCTATGCTTTCATTAAAATCCAGCAGAGATTTCCCCTTCAAGTTACTGATCAGCAAAACAATTCTGATGCTGGACGTATGAAATAAAAGCACAAAATGCTTGGGTAACAGCACCTGGCCTTGTGAGAATCGCGAGCATTTCCTGTTTATTTCCATTCTAGATATTCCAGAATGTTGGAAGGGTATAGATGGTTCAAGCAGCAAGAGGAGAGAGGTCTAAGCGAGAGTAGAGAGGTCTCAGCGAGAGGAGAGAGGTTCCAGCGAGAGGAAAGTGGTCCCAGAGAGAGGAGAGATGTTCCAGGAAGAGGAGAGATTCCCAGGAAGTGGAGAGAGGTCCCAGAGAGAGGAAAGTGGTCCCAGAGAGAGGATAGAGGTCCCAGAGAGAGGAGAGAGGTCCCAGAGAGAGGAGAGAGGTCCCAGGAAGAGGAGAGATTCCCAGGAAGCGGAGAGAGGTCCCAGAGAGAGGAGAGAGGTCCCAGGAAGAGGAGAGATTCCAAGGAAGAGGAGAGATTCCCAGGAAGAGGAGAGATTCCCAGGAAGCGGAGAGAGGTCCCAGAGGGAGGAGAGCGGTCCCAGCGAGAGAGGGCCCAGAGGGAGGAGAGCGGTCCCAGCGAGAGAGGGTTAGGGTTCGGCTCCGGGAACCATTCCCACACGGATGTAGTTTGTGGCGTCAGTCAGATCGATGACTGTTGCCAGCTCTAACTGGGGAAGTGGAATAAATATTGTTGATGCTTTCGGTCTCTTGCAAGTGTAACCGGTTTGGTTTCTGTTCCGCGGCATTGCAGAGGCGGGGAGAATCCCAGAGCAATTTGCAATAGAAATCTCGGTCATTTTCACCCAGTTACATCCATTTGAGATCACCAAATTTCCGGCAAATCGTTTTCCCATTAAACGGCAACTTCTCGGAATAGGGTAGTGGAGAAATTGTGGGTTGTTTGTGGAAGTCGTGTAAATGGCTAGGAAACATAAATCTGTAGAGTTGTTCAATTACAGAGACATCGGAGCAGCAAAAATGGGGTGGAGAATGATTCTGTCATTCAGAAGAATTGATTCAGAAGTCAGAAAAAAACCCAGAAGAATGTCTACAGAAGGGTCTCGACCAGAAGCGTCACCTATCCACGTTGAGTTACTCCAGTACTCTGTCTACCTTTGGTATCAAACCAGCATCTGCAGTACTTGTTATTCCATCCACAGGGAAAATCGGGAACTTGATTTTCGGGACTTTATGTACAATTAGTATCCCGTCTGATTGCGGGAATGTGAGCAGGCGGTACTCAGGAGAGGCGATTTGTAGAGTTTGTAGACAGAGTCAGCTGCTCTGCTCTGCTCTTCTGTGCTCCTGTGCTCTGAAGGACGTGGTGACACAGAAGCGCCTGACATCCCGCCGGGATTGGGAAGCGGCCGCTTCGTTCACCAATTTATGATGAATAAGTTGAACCTCAATCCATGCGCAATGCAACGCTGGCTCAGCGACATGCCAATGTTAAACGCCGGCGGCTGCGCATCAATTTAATGCTTCTAAATTAGTCATTAGCAACGGAGACACAAGGAATTGCAGATGCTGGAATCTTGAGCAAAACACAAACTGCTGGAGGAACTCAGCGGGTCAGGCAGCATCTGTGGTTGGAAGTTTAAGTGTGTGGTTGAACTAAGGTTTCGTGGTACTTTTCAAATCGAGATGTTCTCCCCGATGTTCTGACAATAATTGCCCCTTCAAGACTAAATAACTCCTCTAATTGTCTGAACATTGTCACATTGTGGTTGGTGGGGTTGTTGTGTGTATTGGGTACATTGGCCATGTGTTTCCCCCCACGTTGCAACTGTTACTTTAACAAGATTCTTCTCTCCACTGAGTGTTCAAGTTCCTCGCTCCCTCTAGATCTTTATATTTACATTGAGATCTTTTTGGTATCTTCAGACTAATCCAACACCGGGAGAAGCAGATGAGGGGGGTGACAGAGGAGAGAGAGGGAATGGAGAGATTTTGAAGAGCTATGAATGTGGGGGAAGAGAGGGAGAGGCAGAAGATGGAAACACAGCAAGGAGAAAGTTATTTCTAATTATGTTTGCTCCAAGTATTAGATCCAGACTTCTTCAGCAATCACAAACATTAGATTCAGACTCTTTGAAAGGTAAGTGGGCCAAACGTGGCCAAATAGATGCAGGACTAGCCTACAAGGGGCACCTTGGTCAACGTGAATGAGTTCATAAGATCATAAGTGATAGTAGAATTAGGCCATTCGGCCCATCAAGTCTACTCCGCCATTCAATCATGGCTGATCTATCTCTCCCTCCTAATCCCATTCTCCTGCCTTCTCCCCATAACCTCTGACATCCGGAGTTGGACCGAAGGGCCTGTTTCTGTGCTGTTCAGGTAGAGCTACAGGGCTGCTTCTGTTCTGTATGTTCTGTGGCCCAGCAAGTCTATACCGACCAACACACATCTATTTATAACAATCCTATACTAATCCCATATTATTCTCATTTCCATCAAACTCTGCCAAATTCTACCACTTACCTCCACACTAGAGGCAAAGTACAGTGACCAATCAAACCAGCAACCTGTGTATCTTTAGGAGTGTGGGAGGAAACTGGAACACCCAGAGGAAACCCATGGGGTGACAGCAAGAACAAACTCCATACAGGCAACATCCAATGTTAGGGTTGAATGTGGGTCTCTGGCAGGGTAAGGCAGTGGCTCTGTTAGATGTGAAGTCAGGAAACCCTGACAGTGGCTGATTGAAGTTTACAAACCTACTTTAGACAAGTGATGCTGGGTCACTTGTTCAATTAAAATATAACTGAAATCTATCAAGCTCAAACAAGGCCAATAATGGAGCGAAGTCACACGTCAGCGGTGATCAATGATCACTGGGAACTGTGCCTCGCGGGACTCAGCATGTACTTGTAATTAAAAGCCAATGTTTATTTTCGTCACTCTCCACTGCTGCCACTTCACCTGTGAGCATTGCCAATGTTTTCTGAACTTACTTCACATCGAGCCCATTTCTGATCCAAACTTCCCCTGAAGTAGTAACCACAGTTGATGGGAGGAGGAAAATGGGATAATAAGGGAAGGATAGAGCGACAAAGCTTGTGGAAGAGTATGGGGACAGGATAACGAGGGATATCAGCCAAACGCAGGTGTGGGTAGATGGAGCACCTTGGTCAGTATGGACAAGTGGGCCAAAGGGCCTGCACCTGTACTCTACGACCCATGGACTCTATGACTGAAGATTGGCAGATGATAACGGCAGTATTGGATTTTATATAAATGCAAAATATTAACATTCAGTATCGTTACACTGTCAAATTATTGCATATTTACAATTAAACATGCAAATGTAAATATTAATGTCAAGGGACAATGCTTGTCCAGAATATGGCAAATTGATTACAATCTTTGTCTTTTATGGATTGTTGCCTAAAGTCCAAGTTATTAATGTGGTACTGATGACAAGATTAGACATTTATTCATGACGTGCTTATTAATGGCGTGCTATGATTCGATGGAATATATCTCAAAATAGAATAAAACCCAAATGTTTGAAATCCTCTGCCACCCTCCTTCCTCCCCGCTCTCCCTCCTCCCTCCACCCCCTCCCCTCACAGCCCCCCACCCCTTCTGCCCTCAGCTCCCCCCCTCTCCCCACCCCACCGCCCTCTGCCACCTCCCCCCCCACCCTCTCACCGCCATCCGCCCCCCCCTCCCTTACCCCTCTCTGCCCCCCCCTCCCTTACCTCTCTCTGCCCCCCCTCCCTTACCCCTCTCCATTTACCCCTCTCCGCCCCCCCTCCCTTTCCCCTCTCCACCCCCCCTCCCTTACCCCTCTCTGCCCCCCCTCCCTTACCCCTCTCCACCCCCCCCCTCACTTACCCCTCCATGCCCCCCCTCCCTTACCCCTCTCCGCCCTCCGCTTGCCTCCCCCTCCATGATGAGGGGTAACTGATACTCCCATAGACACCACGCTGACTAGATGGGTAGCTCTGGGATTTTCTGCTTCCATTTTAGTTATCCAGCAATTTGCAATTTTAAAAAAAATAAAAATGGAATACGTTAAAATTAAAACATAGAAACCTAGAAACATAGAAAATAGATGCAGGAGGAGGCCATTTGGCCCTTCAAGCCAGCACCGCCATTCATTGTGATATTGGCTGATCATCCACAATCAGTAACCCGTGCCTGCCTTCTCCCCATATCCCTTGATTCCATTAGCCCCTAGAGCTCTATCTAACTCTCTTTTAAATTCATCCAGTGAATTGGCCTCCACTGCCCTCTGTGGCAGAGAATCCCACAAATTCACAACTCTCTGGGTGAAAACGTTTTTTCACATCTCAGTTTTAAATGGCCTCCCCTTTATTCTTAGACTGGGGCCCCTGGTTCTGGACTCCCCCAACATTGGGAACATTTTTCCTGCATCTAACTTGTCCAGTCCTTTCATAATTTTATACGTTTCTATAAAATCCCCTCTCATCCTTCTAAACTCCAGTGAATACAAGCCCAGTCTTTCCAATCTTTCCTCATATGACAGTTTTCTTCACTGCCTGCTGTACCTGCACGCTTCCTTTCAGTGACTGATGTACAAGGACACCCAGGTCTCGTTGCACTTCCCCTTTACCTAATCTGACACCATTGAGATAATAATCTGCCTCCTTGTTTTTGCCACCACACATTTATCTACATTATACTGCATCTGCCATGCATCTGCCCAACCTGTCCAAGTCACCCTGCAACCTCCAAACATCGTCTTCGCAGTTCACACTGCCACCCAACTTTGTGCCATCTGCAAGCTTGATAGTGTTACTTGCAATTCTATCATTCAAATCATTAATATATATGGTAAATAGTTGCGGCCCCAGCACCAAGCCTTGCGGCACTCCACTCGCCACTGCCTGCCATTCTGAAAAGGACCCGTATATTCCTATTCTTTGCTTGTCTGCCAACCAATTCTCTATCCATGTCAATACCCTACCCCCAATACCATGTGCTTTAATTTTGCCCACCAATCTCCTGTGTGGGACCTTACCAAAGACTTTCTGAGTCCAGGTACACTACATCCACTGGCTCTCCCTCATCTATTTTACTTGTCACATCCCAAAAAAATTCCAGAAGATTAGTCAAACAGGGTTTCCCCTTCATAAATCCATGCTGACTTGGACCAATCCTTTTACTGCTAGCCAAAACTGAATATATATTAAAATTAAAAGATCATCCTAACATTAATCTCAAATTTCAACTTTTATTCCATAATATCAGGTTGGAGGTAAAAAGCACAATTCGTAAACACCAGAAATGTTTGATGTGATTGGCAGTAAGAACAGCTTGATGGACACTGAGATCTTTTGAAACCTGCTGATGTCAGCCAACGGCATCTGCTAAACCTCACGCTGCACGGATACAGCATCGTTTTGGTCCTTTGCTTTAAGTTCAGTTGCTTCACTGTGCTCTCCAAATCCAGGCCATTGCCTTCATCTTCTGATGCCCACACCCATGGCAAGCAGTAGGCACCACTGGTACAATGTACTCCAAAGATGCCAGTAGAACCTATTTATAGTTATTGCCTGAACAATAACTCAAGTTGCACAAATTTATGTTGTATACTTAGATTTCAGTAAGGTATTCGGGAAGGTTCCACATGGTAGGCTGCTCTGGAAGATTAGAGCGCATCGGATCCAAGGTGAGATAGCTGAATGGATAGAAAATTGGCTTCATGGAAGGAAGCAGAGGGTGATGGTGGAAGGTTACTTTTCGGACTGGAGGCCTGTGACCAATGGTGTGCCTCAGGGTTTGGTGCTGGGCCCATTGTGATTTGTCATCTATATCAATGATTTGGGTGAGAATGTACATGGCATGGTCAGCAAGTTTGCAGATGTCACTGAAGTGGGTGGTATTGTAGATAGTGGAGATTGATGTCAAAGATTATAGCAGGATCTTGAACAGTTGGCCAAACACTGGCAGGTGGGACTAGTGGGGTATGTTGGTCGGCATGGGCATGTTGGGCCGAAGGGCCTGTTTCCACACTGTGTGACTCTGTTGGTTCCTCCCAGGTGCACTGAATTGTTCCCATTTTCCAAAGATATGCAGGTTTGTAAATGAATAGTCCACTGTAGTGGATCACCCGTGGTGCTCAGATGACTTGTACTTGATGAGAATGTGGGAGAATGAAATGGGATTAGTGCATGGACCAAACTGAAGGACATCTGCGAGCTAGATTAGTTTTATAACAGTCTGTAGATTCATGGTCACCACTGCTGTGATTGGATCAAGTACAATCTGCTGCATCCCTCTCTTGAATGGAACAGAGATTGGGGCAGAAGTTCAGCATCTCTGTTTGTGCCCCAGCTGAAAATAACAATGATAAATGCACAATGACATCATTGGCCCCATCACTCACATTAAACCTGACATTCAATTGTGTTCCTCAGGTCAGAAGCGTGGAATCCTCTCTCAAACTATCGACTATAGAGCATCTTCATCATGAGGACAACCAAGGTTCACAAACCAATACCACCCCTCCTCAGGGTAACGAAGGATGGACAAAAGCAGGTGCAGGAGGAGGCCATTCGGCCCTTCGAGCCAACACCGCCATTCAATGTGATCATGGCTGATCATCCACAATCAGTACCCCATTCCTGCCCTCTCCCCAAATGATGGACAATAAACAGCTGTCACAACCACATCTGAGAAGCAAGTCTTCAGTTTCAGATCAGTTTCAGTTTAGTTTATTGTCACATGTACCGAGCTACCGTGAAAAGATTTTATTGCATGCTAACCAGCCAGCGGAAAGACAATACATGATTACAATCGAGCCATTATAATGCTGTACAAGACATGTTGCATGAATAGTATACATTTTAATCAGCAATCTAGAAACTGCAGATAAAATATTAATGTCTGTAAAACCAGGTGAAGTTCCTAATGATTGATTTTGTGCTGAAACATGTCTCCAGTGTCAAACACGCTTCACAGTTGTATACAAAACATCACCCATTGACAAGGCCTCACTCCGGCATTTTGTGTCTGTCTTCAGAGTGAACCAGCATCTGCAGTTCCTTCCTGCACACTTCACTCGTGGCTGTATGGTTTAGTTCCATGCCTGTTTATCAAGATTAGATCTGAAATTAGTTTGGGTAAAGTGGGCACCAAAAAGTGATGTCATTCCCAAAGGAAAACTTTGAGAGAAACTAAAGAAAAGTGCAAGAGTTTAACTTGATCCACAACTATGCTGGGAACACGAACCCTGACACTATAATAAGCATTGATTTGCATTATAACTAACCTTTCAGGAAAATCAGCAGCAAATGAATATTCACTGTTGAATACAACACAGTTCAGGTACGAACTCACGTTGAACTTCAATGCACTGAGCTAAATCAATGGAGCCCCGACCACAGCTTCTTCACAATAGAAGCAACTCAATTTCACCACAAATCTAAGGACAATTAAGTGGTCTGAACTTCTCTTTTTAAACAGAATGATTCTGATTAGCTTGACAGTTGTTATGAATATTTGAATAAATATTTTGTGAATTTTCATACAATGCTGAGTGGTAGATTTCATTAAAAGGTCATGTTCTTTTTTGTTAAAGCCACAACACAACTTCGCAGGCCATGACTTATTTATTATTTATGATAACAATTGTTTTTGTTATTGTGATATTTAATACCCTTCACTATCAATCTTCTGTGGACATTTATAATGGACTCACTCATCATGTGATTGATATTTTATTCTTTAAATGTCTCCCATTTTCCCCACTCTCCCCAACACGGTAAGCATAGAATCCACATGTTCCATTGAGTGTGTACCGACCCTATGTGAGCGCAATCCTACCAGTCCCACATCCCCACTCTCTCGCTCCCTCATTGTTCCATAAAGACATTCCTTTCAGATACTTATCCAGCTCCCTTTTGAATCTGATCCCATTACTGCGCCTGCCTACACGTCTCAGGCCAAGCACCCACTGTCACAGGCAGCAGGGTTCAGCCACACTCATAGAGCGTCTGAGTCTAACCACAGGTGTAAGAAAGTGATTGGAAAAAAATCTAAGGGACAGGATTAAATGCCATTTGGGAAAGGGCATATTGTGCAAATATAGTCTTTGCTTTGTTAAGGGTGATACCTGGAGAAAAGTTTGATTTTTGATTTTATTTGGGAGAGTGAGGAAATGTATTAATGATGCAAGGCCATTGATGCCCTCGACATGAATTTCAGTCTGGCCTTTGACAAGGTCCCATTGGTTAACTCGTTCCAAAGGTATGGACTGTTTGTTATGTACATTAACACTTTGAAAATGGATGTAGGAGCAATGAGTTCCTGCCCGGCAACAGGCCCATCCCTCCCCAACCCCCCTTATCCCCCCCCTACCCTCACCCCCCCCCCCCCCTCAGCCGCGCCCACAAGACCGCCCGCAGCAGAGATTTGCACCCAACGGGTGCACAGTCGACCATGTGCAATAACACTTTAAAAATGGACGTAGGAGCAATGAGTCCTACACAGGCATTGAATGACGTTCTCAGTTTGTTTTATAGTGATGTTACCAATAACATTAGATTAGTTCAGTTAGTGGCAATAGGTTACATCCATCCTGCACTTTCAGATATCAGTACATTATCTAGGGCATTGTTCCACAGCAGTAATGAGCAACAAATTGCAAAGGGTGCTACCTTTGGCATGGTGTGCTAAACCAAGGTGCTGTTTCTCCATAAAAGAACAGGAAGTTCTGTTTATCATTGGACATCATTTATCTCATTGCAGTTAGACTGTTATATTTGTCGACAAAACAGTGATTGCTCTTCAAAATAATACCCAGTTATAGTTGTTATTCAAGTGCTGGCTGAAATTTTGCATCAAAACGTGAAAAAAATTTGTTTAAACCAGCCAAAAAAAAAAACGAAAAAAAAAGTTGTTTAAACCAGCCGACAAAAAGCTCCTCTGTGTATTTTTGTTCTTCTGGTTCTTGAGTTCATTTCTTTCTCAGAGCCAACCAATCACGACCAACATGGACACAGAGTGCTGGAGTAACTCAGCGGGTCAGGCAGCATCTGTGGAGAACATGGATAGGTGACGTTTCACAGAGTGCTGGAGTAACTCAGCGGGTCAAGCAGCATCTGTGGAGAACATGGATAGGTGACATTTCACAGAGTGTTGGAGTAACTCAGCAGGTCAGGCAGCATCTGTGGAGAACATGGATGGGTGACGTTTCACAGAGTGCTGGAGTAACAGCAGGGCAGGCAGCATCTCTGGAGACCACAGATAGGTGACATCTGAAGAAGGGTCCCAAACCAATATGTCACCAATCCATGTTCTCCAAAGATGCTGCCTGACCCGTTGAGTTCCAGTACCTAGTGTCTTTTAATCACAACCAACATCAGGAGACCAGATGTAACATTTGTACGTTTGCTACTCACTCAACACTAAGCAGGAATATGGGTAGCAAGGAGAGGCATCAAAGGAATTAAACGCAAGCCAAGTGACAGGGCAAAAGCATGGCAGAAGGCCTACAGTGTTGAAAAATATGAGCTGGTCAACTGTGGTAGAGCAAAATAGTGAGGAGTATTCTTTAGATGCGATGCACTAGCAAATGTTCACCCTCAAAAGGCTACGGCTTTCAAAATCTAACGTAATCCAGCAGGAAGCTAGGAAGAAACATACAGAAGGGCAAATATACAGAGAATCTTCAAGGCCTCTACAAGGTCCTACAGAGACTGCACCTGTACAGAACTCTGGACTGTTATCTAAATGTAGAATTCCAGCAGAGTAACTGCAGCAAAGATTCACCCATTGGCATCCTGGAATGACAGGTCTGATTCATGACGTCACCTAGGCTGGATCTCTATTCCCTCGGCCATAGGAGATTGAGAGGTGGCATAGTTGAAACATAGATCTGGAAAATGAGTTAAGAAAGCAGTTGCAATGCAAGCGGCTGGATTGAAACGAGGAGAAACATCTTCATTCAGGAGGTGGTGAAGTATGGAATTTGCTAATCCCAAGGGCCTGTTTGGTCATTGTCTTGATTCAATGCATTTAGTTTAGAGTTTAGAGATTCAGTGTGGAAACATACCCTTTGGGCCATCATGTCCATGCCGATGATCGATTCCCATACACTAGTTTAATGTTATTCTTTGGTAATAAGCGAGTTTGGTATTACAACTGTGCATGTGTGAGTTTGCCCAGGCCATGGGTCAATCGGGATAAACATTCTTGCCAGCTGAGCTACTGTGTGTATATATGACAATCGATAATTGTTTAACCTGCGTTTCATACATATTTTCCAGTTTTGCTTCTTCCAGGTAAGAAAATATTGCTTTCAAAACTATTAACTAGGTGTATTTATGGTTCATTTGTACAAAACTACGATGATTTGGTGGTTTTATTGGCTTTTCCTTGGTGTGGGCGATCATCTGATACACACATTGTTAGGAAGAGTGGATTTTTGAACTTAGTTGATCCTGGGGATTGCAGAATGGCAGACAGAGGATTTCTCATTCAAGAAGACTTGATGTTTCGCCAAGCCTATTTAGAGATTCCCCCTCCCTCCCAGCGGTGGTTATCAGCAAATGACCAGAGAAAAAGTGCACAAAACCAAGAAGGTTGGCAATGTTCACATTCATGTTGAATGGGCTATTGGTCGACTAAAGTGGTTTAACATCCTGAGAAACACTTTACCCATCACTTTAGTTCTGCATATTGATAATATTTTCACCGTCTGTGCAGCATTATGTAATTTACTGCCTCCATTGGTGTGTAAATGAGATGTTGTTGCACTTGCAGATCATTTTGATCAGAAGTTCAACTTAATGTTCAACCGGATTTGATATGAACTGAAATCCAGAACTTGCCGAGTTTGCAACTTGTACATTTCAACTCAATCAGTGCTTTACATCTCTTACATCATACTTATTTTGCAAAACAGTTTTGTTATCACCATGTATCTTTTCTGAACTCATTTATTGCATTTAATTCATAGTATACAAACTGATGGATTTTTTTTCTATCAGTATGACAGTACTGAACTATGCATTTAGTTTGTGAAGGCCCAGTGTAGTTGCATTTGCATTTACAATTTTAAGAGAATTTGTTTTTTCAAGCCACAATGATTATTTACTAATAGTTATACTGTATGTGTCTGTAGTTCCAGGATGTATGTCGGGATCTTGTTTTGCATATCTGCTCTGCAGTTTTTAATAATTCTTCATGTACCAGGTAGAGATAAAATGATGGGGAAAATCATAGTGCTTTGGAATTGCCAATAATTGATAAAAATATGCTAAATGAATATTTAGGAGGTGGCATGTCATGGTTGTTGTACACGCGATAGAGGGTTGCTTGCTAGCATTTGGGGGGGGGATATGGGGATTAATTCTCAAACAATCAACTCCATCATTCTTGCAGATATTCAAGTGAAAGAACATATAACTCTCTCAGCACATTCGGCATACTTCCTCGTAGTTCAACACAATACACATCTCACTGAGTAAATGTACCGAAGCTCATACAACTCTTAATTTCTTTCATTTCATGTAATCATTTATCAACCATTGTTTCAGTGTCCATTAGCCATTAAGTTACATGGATATGTTTAGAAGTAGACACACATATGCATAGTACTTATGTCGAGTTGCATCTCAAAACTACAAATTGATATTGAATTTGTTTCAGGTAAACAAAATTAAAATGTATGGTATATACCATAAACATCAAGCTAACTCGTCTCTTATTACTTAGTCCGGAAACTCAGACCGAAAATGTTATTTTTACACAGAGTTCCACCCGATACGTGAACAGTTTATACAGCGCCTCGCTCGCGATCACTAGCAACGATCTTTGTTTATCCCGAATGACCTTTGACAAATCCCATGATACCTTGCGCGCGCGAGATACCGAACTCGATTACATAAAAAGAATCAAGGAAAATAATGTCTGCAGTAGAGTTGGTGGTGATCTTGTTAAAATACGCAGCAGGCTCGAAAGGCCAAATGATCAGCACCTGCTGGTTTCTTACCTTCGAATGTTCGGCACAATATTATTGGGTATTATCTTTCAACGTACAATAGCTCACCGAGGACATCTGCTGCTTCACTATCAGATATTCTTATCCAGAATGGAAGAACGACACTTGGATAATTCAAGGAAAGAAAGAATTAACTCAGGACATCAGAACAAATTGCTTTATAACATATAACATATAACATATAACAACTACAGCATGGAAACAGGCCTGTCCGGCCCTACCAGTCCACGCCGACCATTCTCCCTGACCTAGTCTCATCTACCTGCACTCAGACCATAACCCTCCAATCCCCTCCTATCCATATACCTATCCAATTTACTCTTAAATAATAAAATCGAGCCAGCCTCCACCACTTCCACCGGAAGCCCATTCCATACAGCCACAACCCTCTGAGTAAAGAAGTTCCCCCTCATGTTACCCCTAAACCTTTGTCCCTCAATTCTGAAGCTATGTCCCCTTGTTGGAATCTTCCCCACTCTCAAAGGGAAAAGCCTACCCACGTCAACTCTGTCCGTCCCTCTCAAAATTTTAAAAACCTCTATCAAGTCCCCCCTCAACCTTCTACGCTCCAAAGAATAAAGACCCAACCTGTTCAACCTCTCTCTGTAGCCTAAGTGCTGAAACCCAGGCAACATTCTAGTAAATCTCCTCTGTACCCTCTCCATTTGTCGACATCCTTCCTATAATTTGGCGACCAGAACTGCACACCATACTCCAGATTTGGCCTCACCAATGCCCTGTACAATTTCAACATTACATCCCAACTTCTATACTCGATGCTCTGATTTATAAAGGCAAGCATACCAAACGCCTTCTTCACCACCCTATCCACATGAGATTCCACCTTCAGGGAACAATGCACAGTTATTCCCAGATCTCTCTGTTCCACTGCATTCCTCAATTCCCTACCATTTACCCTGTACGTCCTATTTTGATTTGTCCTACCAAAATGCAGCACCTCACACTTATCAGCATTAAACTCCATCTGCCATCTTTCAGCCCACCCTTCCAAAAGGCCCAAGTCTCTCTGTAGACTTTGAAAATCTACCTCACTATCAACTACTCCACCTATCTTAGTATCATCTGCATATTTACTAATCCAATTTGCCACACCATCATCCAGATCATTAATGTAAATGACAAACAACAGTGGACCCAACACAGATCCTTGGGGCACTCCACTAGACACTGGCCTCCAACCTGACATACAATTGTCAACCGTTACCCTCTGGTATCTCCCATTCAGCCATTGTTGAATCCATCTTGCAACCTCACTATTAATACCCAACGATTTAACCTTCTTAATCAACCTTCCATGTGGAACCTTGTCAAATGCCTTACTGAAGTCCATATAGACAACATCCACAGCCTTGCCCTTATCAATTTCCCTGGTAACCTCTTCAAAAAATTCAAGAAGATTAGTCAAACATGACCTTCCAGGCACAAATCCATGTTGACTGTTTCTAATCAGGCCTTGATTATCCAAATAATTATATATATTGTCCCTAAGTATCTTTTCCATTAATTTTCCCACCACAGACGTCAAACTAATAGGTCTATAATTGCTAGGTTTACTTTTAGAACCTTTTTTAAACAAAGGCACAACATGCGCAATGCGCCAATCTTCCGGCACCATCCCTGTTTCTAATGACGTTTGAAATATTTCCGTCATAGCCCCTGCTATTTCTGCACTAACTTCCCTCAATGTCCTAGGGAATATCCTATCAGGACCTGGAGACTTATCCACTTTTATATTCTTCAAAAGTGTCCGTACCTCCTCTTCTTTAATCCTCCTAATTTCCATCACTACTCTACTTGTTTCGCTTACCTCACACAATTCAATAACCTTCTCCTCGGTAAATACCGAAGAAAAGAAATTGTTTAATATCTCCCCCATTTCTTCCGGCTCAGCACATAGCTGTCCACTCTGACTCTCTAATGGACCAATTTTATCCCTCACTATCCTTTTGCTATTGACATATCTGTAGAACCCCTTGGGGTTTACTTTTACATTACTTGCCAAAGCAGCCTCATATCTTTTTTTCGCTTTTCTAATTTCCTTCTTAAGATTCCTTTTACATTCTTTATATTCCTCAAGAACCTCATTTACTCCCTGCCGCTTATATTTATTGTATATCTCCCTCTTTTTCCGAACCAAGTGTCCAATTTCCCTGGAAAACCATGGCTCTTTCAAATTATTATTCTTTCCTTTCCACCGAACAGGGACATAAAGACTCTGTACTCTCAAAATTTCACCTTTAAATATCCTCCATTTCTCTATTATATCCTTTTCATAAAACAACAATTTCCATTTCACTCCTTTTAAATCCTTTCTCATCTCCTCAAAATTAGCCTTTCTCCAATCCAAAATCTCAACCCTTGGTCCAGATTTGACCTTCTCCATAATGATATTGAAACTAATGGCATTATGATCACTAGACCCAAAGTGCTCCTCAACACATACCTCCGTCACCTGACCCATCTCATTTCCTAACAGGAGGTCCAACACTGCCCCTTCTCTGGTAGGCACCTCTACGTATTGCTGCAAAAAACTATCCTGCACACATTTTACAAACTCCAAACCATCCAGCCCTTTAACAGAATGTGATTCCCAGTCTATATACGGAAAATTGAAATCACCCACAATCACCACTCTGTGCTTACTACTAATATCTGCTATCTCCTTACATATTTGCTCTTCCAATTCTCGTTCCCTATTTGGCGGTCTATAATACACCCCTATAAGTGTTGCTAAACCTTTCTCATTTCTGAGTTCCACCCAAACAGCCTCCTTAATCGAGCCTTCTAGTCTGTCCTGCCAAAGCACTGCTGTGATATCCTCCCTGACAAGCAATGCAACACCCCCACCTCTTGCCCCTCCGATTCTATCACATCTGAAACAATGAAATCCTGGAATATTTAATTGCCAATCGCAACCCTCCTGCAACCATGTTTCACTGATCGCCACAACATCATACTTCCAGATGTCAATCCAGGCTCTAAGCTCATCCACCTTTCTTACAATGCTCCTAGCATTAAAATATACACATTTAAGGGACCCATCATTTCTTATTCTCAGTTTATTTCTTTTCCCTTCTTTCTCTCCTACATATTGGGTCTGAGTGTTTCCCTTTTCTGCCTCCTGCCTCACACACTGCCTATTAGCTATCTGTGTTTGAGTCCCTCCCCCCAACCGTACTAGTTTAAAGTCTCCGCAGTTATTTTAGCAAATCTCCCCGCCAGGATATTGGTTCCCCTCGGGTTCAGATGCAACCCGTCCTTTTTGTACAGGTCATACTTCCCCCAGAAGAGGTCCCAATGATCCAGAAACTTGAAACCCTGCTCCCTGCACCAGTTCCTCAGCCACGTATTTATCCTCCACCTCACTCCATTCCTATTCTCACTATCGCGTGGCACAGGCAGTAAGCCTGAGATTATTACTTTGGAAGTCCTTTTTTTTAACTCTCTTCCTAGCCCCCTGAATTCTCCTTTCAGGACCTCTTCCCTTATCCTACCTATATTGTTGGTACCTATATGTACCACGACCTCTGGCTCCTCTCCCTCCCCTTTCAGGATATCCTGGACACGCTCAGACACATCCCGGACACCGGCACCAGGGAGGCAAACCACCATCCGGGTCTCCCGACTGCGTCCACAGAAACGCCTATCTGACCCCCTCACTATAGAGTCCCCTATTACTACTGCTCTCCTCTTCCTTTCCCTACCCTTCTGAGCAACAGGGCCGGACTCCTTGCCAGAGGCCCGGGCACCGTCGTTGCCCCCAGGTAGGCTGTCCCCCCCAACAGTACTTAAACAGGAGTACTTATTTCCAAGGGGTACAGCCACCGGGGTACTCCCTAGTCCCTGCCTCTGTTCCTTGCCCCCCCTAACAGTGACCCACTTGTCTACCTCCCGTGGTCTAGGAGTGACCACCTCCCTGTAACTCCTATCTATAACCTCCTCACTCTCCCTGATCAGACGGAGGTCATCAATCTGCCGCTCCAGGTTCCTAATACGGTCCCTTAGGAGCCCCATCTCGTCACACCTGGCGCAGATGTGGATGTCTGGAAGACTATCAGACTCCCAGATTCCCCACATCTGACACCCAGAACAAAAAACTGCCCTGGCAGTCATACTCTCCAAACAAAGCCCCGCGCTCGGTTACTAAACCTACCGCCCGGCCGCTACTCCAACCGCTCCAACCGCCCACCCAAAAGAACTGAGTGATCTCCTGGGAGAGGCGAAAAACCGGATAAAAAACCCAGGCCAATTTGGGAAAAAATCCGGGAAATTCCTCTCCGACCCCAAGCTAGGCGATCGAAACTAGTCCGGGAGATCACACAGGTCTTACTCCTTACTATCCCCACACAATCCCCACACAATCCCCACACACTACTTCCCAAGCAACACAGCTAGGTGCTGCTTGCTGCTGCTGCTTGCTGCTGCTGCTTGCTGCTGCTGCTACTGCTGATTGCTGATTGCTGCATAGTGATCATTATGTTATAACATTTACATTTTTTAATGTAATATATTCAAATTGAAAGTGATTTTGTACAATTGTAAACTATAATTTTAAGTATGGATAAAACAAACAAGGATAAAGGTCGGAGATATGAACTGATTATATGATAGTGAACACAGGCCAATGTCTAAAGGACTAACATACAGTTTAAACAAGTGATTTTTATCTTTTTAGGATTAAGGAAACCAACATGAAAAGTGATCCAGCGTAGATAAAGAGAAGTTATACATTGCACTAAAACAAAATAAAAGCTTACATTGTTGCCAAAATAACATAAAGCTGAGGGTTGGGTTGATAGCAGAAAGACAAAGTGAATTGCAAGTGTAGAAGGCAAAAAGACCTTGAGACAAACTGCATAAACTTTTAACGATATGCAAAACAGAAAGTTTTGCAAAAGTGAATGAGGGTCCTTTACTGAATAACACAGGAAAATCATATTGGGAAATAGAAAGGTAAAGAAATTAAATTAACATATATTTTTGTCGAAACTGGTGAGTGATAGGTGGATACAGGTAATGGAGGGTTTTGTAGGCAGATGGTTGGACAAAGGCCAGAGATGACGAGAGACAAAAAGTGAGATAAGGATTGAAGAGGTACAAGAAATGAAGCCAGAAGAATAAATATAGGTGGAATGGAAAGGGAAGAAATGGGTGTGAATCCAGGTGGGGCATTGGGAAGAGAGGAGGTGATGAAATGTGAGTGGGTGAGTTTGTAGGTTAACTATCTGAAATCAGAGAATTCATTGTCAATACTATTAGGTTGCATGCTGCCAAGTGGAATACGAGGTGCTATAGACAATAGACAATAGGTGCAGGAGTAGGCCATTCAGCCCTTCGAGCCAGCACCGCCATTCAATGCGATCATGGCTGATCACTCTCAATCAGTACCCCGTTCCTGCCTTCTCCCCATACTCCCTCACTCCACTATCCTTAAGAGCTCTATCCAGCTCTCTCTTGAAAGCATCCAACGAACTGGCCTCCACTGCCTTCTGAGGCAGAGAATTCCACACCTTCACCACTCTCTGACTGAAAAAGTTCTTCCTCAACTCCGTGCTGTTCCTCTAGTTTCCAATTGGCCTCACTCTTGTCTCCTACCCCTCTCCCATGTGCCCCACCTAGATTCACACCAACTTCTTCCCTTCCCCTTTCCACCTATATTCATTCCTCTGGCTTCACAATTCTCATATTTTCTATCCTTATCTCACACTATATGTCTCTTCATCTCCGGTTTTGTCCATTGATCTATGAACCTGCCCCCCACCTGTAGCCACCTATCACTTGCCAGGCTTTATCTTTGTCCGACCACATCAGTCTAAAGAAGGACCCCAACATGAAATGTCATCTCTCCATGTTCTCCAGAGATGCTGCCTGGCTGACTGAGTTACTCCAGCACTTTGTGTTTCTTTTTACTAGATATCTTACCCAACTTTTGTCTCAACAGATACTTCAGAGAATTGCTTTCCCTTTCAGATGCGGTCAGAAGTGGATTATTTCTCGAGTTCGTGTTTATTACTTGATAGGTTGTCATGGCGAAACAATGAACATTTGGAGAGAGGGAAAGAATCATCCACACCGCCCTGGAGCAGCTGGGAACCATACAGGGTTATCCCAGGAAGGCGAGGGTCTCGACCCGAAACGTCACCCATTCCTTCTCTCCAGAGACGTTGTCTGCCCCGCTGAGTTACTCCAGCTTTTTATGCCTATCTTCGAGATGTTTTTTAAAGTTGTCATCGTAAAAGCAGATGGAAGGACCGCCTTGGTTAAGATGATTAAGGTGCAGACGGTGATTATGGTGCAGACGGTGATTAAGGTGCAGAAGGAGCCAAGTCGACAGCCCTGTCTGTTTCTACCCAATTCTCCCACACCATGAGCAGCTTCAACCCCACGGAATCTCACTGCACATAAAGCCGATCTTTCAACTTACTTTTGCTTTCTTTGTTAACTCTCGCACCTTCTGTTTTAATTTAACACTCACGGACACTTTTTCTAGGAATCTAAAGCCTTTCGCCGTCAACCGGAATCGAACCCACAACACATACTCCTCCCTCCCCACTACGCATGCGTGCGAGGCGGTTCACCGCGCCTCAGTGCGCATGTGTGCAAGGACAGGCGCTCCTTGCCAGATTGCCTGATGGGAAATGCAGTTTCCATCATCCATCTCGTGCATGGGGAAGGGATGCCCGAGACTACAAACACCACAATGCCTTGCGCTCTCAATCAGCGCACCTGTGGCAATGATGAACCCAAATTAATTCCTTGAGGCGGGGCTTTGCGTGGGAATAAAAGTGTACAACTCAAGTGTATGAGGAGGGAATGGTAGATGTGGGGAATGGAGAGAGGGAAAGATATGAAGCTTAGTTGCTATCAGGTTGCTTTCAAGCAGTTGCAAGATTGCAAGGAGGAGGCAGTAGATGGTGTTTTCCCCCAGTTGATTATTGTGCCTGAGGCAGAAAGGATGAATGAGGTGTTCGGTGAAACTTTTGGATCATTGCCTCTTTTGGCTCCTGTAAGGAAATTCAAAAGACAACCCTCTGGCCATTACACAAGTAAAGATGTGCAGGACTTGTTTGGCAAGAGGCGAGCAGCTAATGCAAGAGAGCGCAGTAGGGTGAGACGGGCATAAAAATATATATATTATTTTCCCCCCAATAATTTAGTTTTATATATTCTTGAGCTATAAATTTTGAAGTTTGAAAATTATGAGATTCCTGAATGATTTATGGCTTAAATGTGTCCTCATTTGGAGTTATATATAGTCTAGCTGGATTAGTTGTTCACACGCAAAATATTCTGTTAACTTCTATAACATGTTCTATAACTATTAGTGCCTCTCTTATATACTGATGACTTAAAATATTTTCATTATAGGTGTATTAATAATTTGCATAGGTTAGTAAATGCCTCAATGTAACAGTTTTTATATTACAGTTGAAGTACATAAGAAACTGTCAGGAAACTACCATGGGATTGTTGGAAATGCATTAAGCAGCGATGTAGTTATGCTTATTGTACACTCAGTTTATACTTAGTTTATACTTAGTGTATGCTTGGTAATTGATTTAATTCCTTTTGTGGGTGGTGCTGGGCGAGGTAACTATGACAGACAATTAGAATAGGGAAAGCAAGTTGGGTAGGGTTTTAAGAGGCTTGTGTAATTAAGTCCTGAAGCCCACATGAATTGGATGCGAGTATTTAAATTGGCATGGTGTTTCTCTGGTAATTTATGATAGTTTCAGAATTTGGACTTTTCAAAGACAGTCTGCTAATTCCATCAGAGACTTTTCAAACTACAGGTTCCAAAATTTTTAAGACCATCCATATTCATTTCATTATTTGACTTTAAAGTCCTTTGATAGAGTGGGATTTGAACTTGCATTTCTAGATCAATGTCCAGAACTCAATCCCTATAACTCAATTGAATAAATAGAAAAAACTTAAATCTTAAAATTGTTTATGATCTGTGTGGTTATGAATTATTTCTGGGTTAATGCAGATTTGGTTAAAATGAGATGAGATATAATTGTCCAGATTTGAATACTGTAATTACATTTTGATTATTTTTTTGCTTGTAAAGTGGAAGTTATCAAATGTTCTTCATCCTGGAAGCAAAAGCTTTTGAACATTTAAGAGTTGCCATATTCACTAAATATTATTTAAGCTAGCACATTAAAATTCACTGCCAGCAAATAATCATCAGGTTATGTTAGACAAATGAAACTGAAATGGTTTCTTGCTGACTTTGCTATTTGATTGTATTTTATCCTTTAATTTATTAGTGAAAACCTACTCAAATAGAGGCTGTGATGCTCTTCTTGTGCAGTTTCTGAGAAAATATGTAATAATTTCAGATCCAGAGCATAAATGGTGGTTTTTCAATGCTCAAGAGTGTTGTGCCCTTGATTGCTAAAGATCGAAAACCAAGCAAAGTTCACGTGCTCAGAGCTGCATCAGAATATATTCGCCTGCTACATATTATTTTGGAGGAGTCCGGGGGTACTGAAGTAAGGATTATTGGCTTTATTTATTTTAATTTATTTTATTTATTTATTTTAATTTTATTTTTTACAAAGAATTTCATCCATTATTTAACATGTGCGAAAAGGAGTAGGAAGAAGTGTAAACTTATTTAATCCTACCCCCATTCCCTAATCAATATTTATCAAGTATTGTCTATAATAACTAATACCTAAAATACATATATAACTACATATATACTCACTCACCCCTACAATCATATGAATATACCTATTTACACAATAATGTCTATATTAACTACATCTGATATATATACATACATTAGGCCAATCATATATATACATATACCCGACCATTTACATACAAAATATAAATACAAATATAGTCACCCACCCGTATAATAAGTCAGATATGAATACAAAAATACTCGTACACCCTTGTATGTTCATATAGATATACTTATTTAAATAATGATGTGTTATTATATGTAGACCCCTGGTGACTGTTAATCCCCCTCCTCACTGTACCTAGAAAAAATCATGTGTTTATATTTGTTTTTAAACTGGATGATGTTTGAACATTGTTTTAATTCCGCATTCATTCTGTTCCATAGCTTTACTCCACTGATTGATATAGAAAATCTTTTCATTGTTGTTCGAGTATTGTGAATCTTGAAATTTAATGTTCCCCTTAAATTATAACCCCCCTCTCTTTCATAAAACATTTCCTGTAAGTTACTTGGTAGCAAATTGTTTCTCACTTTGTACATGGATTGAGCTGTTTGATATTCCACAATGTCATAACATTTGATTATTTTAGACTTTATAAATAATGAGTTGGTGTGTTCACAAAAACCGACATTATGAATTATTCTAATGGCTCTTTTTTGCAGTATGAATAGTGGTTGTAGTGAACTTATGTATGTACTTCCCACACCGCTATACAATAACTTAAATAAGGTGAAACTAGTGAACAGAACAGAATGCAAAGTGATTTGTTATCTAGGAAATGTTTTGCTTTGGCCAGAACTGAAATGCTTCTAGGTACTTTACTGTGGATATGTTTAATGTGAGATTTCCAGCAATTTTTTTCATCTATTATCACCCCAAGGAATTTAGTTTCATTTACTCTTTCTATATTAATACCCTCTATCTGTACCTGTGCTTGATTGTTTATTTTACTGTTCCCCAAATATCATAATTTTTGTTTTGCTCAAGTTTAGTGATAATTTGTTAATGTCAAACTATTTTTTAATTTTGCAAAATTCTGAGGTGATACTGTCCAAAAGTTGCTGTAAATTTTCACCAGAACCAAGAATGTTAGTGTCATCAGCAAATAGGATGAATTTCAATATTTTTGATAATTTACATATATCATTGATGTAGATGATGAAGAGTTTAGGACCCAACACTGACCCCTGGGGGACTCCACACACAATGTCCAAACATCCAGTCTGATATTCTCCCATCTTCACGAATTGTTTCCTGTTCTTTAAATAACTTCTAACCCACTCTAAAGCCAACTCCCTAATCCCATATAGTTCCAATTTATTGATTAATATTTCATGATTTATTGTATCGAATGCTTTTTTTAGATCAATTCATACCCCAACAGCATAGTTCTTTTTATCTATAGAATTTGTGATTTGTTCAATGAGTTTATTTATCCCTCTCTTCAATTATGGAATTGAATAGTTGTACAACATTGAAATAGGTTTGATCCAACTTGCCTATGCTGACAGATACCCCATCTATGCTAGTCCCAGCTGTCTGCATTTGGCCCATTTACCTCAAAACCCCCTAAACATTCCCTATATGGAGAAAGATTCAGAGACTTTGAGCTTGTATGTTGTTAAACTATTTTAATGGATGGGATATCTGTCCAAATCTCAGAAAGGCCTCTGCACAACCAATGATGACTTTGAACTATGGTTATGTGAAGTGAGATACACAGTAACATTTGTGGTCTGCTTCAAACTGTTTATTCACAAAATAATGGTATATGTCTTGAAAAGTGACCAGGGAACAAGAAATGGCCAGCAATGCCTTCCGTGGGGAAATAAAAGGAATATATGAGATGACAAAATTATTTATCAGTCTCGACCTACTAATGTAGCTATTTTGGGTAAGAAGGAACTGCAGATGCTGGAGTAACTCAGCAGTGCAGGCAACATCTCTGGTGAGAAGGAATGGGTGATGTTTTGGGTCGAGACCCTTCTTCAGAGTGGTTAGGGATAAGAGAAATGAGAGATATAGACAGTGAAGTGGAGAGATAAAAAAAACAATGAATGAGAGATATGCAAAAAAGTAAAGATGATAAAGGAAACGGGTCTGAAGAAGGATCTCGACCTGAAATGTCACCCATTCGTTCTCTCCAGAGATGCTGCCAGTCCACAGGAAATAGACTATTGACTGACATCTATTAAAAACCCACTGACTCCCACAACTATATCGACTAAAACTATTTTAATGGATGGGACTTCTTCCTACCCTGCTTCCTGCAAAGACCCTACTCCCAATTCCTCCGTCTACGCCGCAACTGCGCCCAAGATGAGGTGTTCCATAGAAAAACATCCAACATGTCCTCATTCTTTAGGGAACAGGGGTTCCCCTCTCCCATCATAGATGAGGTCCTCACTCATGTCTCCTCTGCACCCTGCAGCTCCGCCCTTGCTCCCTCTCCCCCGAGTCACAACAGAGACAGAGTTCCCCTAGTCCTTACCTTCCACCCCATCAGCCGTCACATTCAATACATAATCCTCCAAATGTTTCCACCACCTCCAACGGGATCCCACCACTAACCACGTTTTCCCATCTACACCCCTTTCCACCTTCCGCAGAGACCGTTCTCTCTGCAACTCCCTTGTTAACTCATCCCTTCCCACCCAAACCACCCCCTCCACAGGTACCTTCACTTGTCGCTGTACCTCCTCCCTCGACTCTGCCCAGGGACCCCGGCAGTCCTTTCAGGTTAGGCAGAGGTTCACTTCAACCTCCTCCAACCTCATCGTCTGGATCCGTTGTTCACGATGAGGACTTGTACATCTGCGAGACCAAACACAGACTGGGCGATTGTTTCGCGGAATACCTTCGCTCAGCCCCCGTGAACCAACCTGATCTCCCGGTTGCTAGACACTTTAATTCTTCTTTCCATTCCTCCACAGACCTTTCTGTCCTCAGTCTCCTCCATTGTCAGAGTGAGGCTAAATGCAAATTGGAGGAACAGCATCTCAAATTTTGCTTGGGCAGCTTACAGCCCAGTGGTATGAATATCGATTTCTCTCACTTCAGGTATCCCCGGCATTTCCTCTCTCTCTATCCCTCCCCCACCCAAGTCATTTTCACCCTACAGACAGCTAACAACGGCCTGTTTCCTTTATCACCGTTACTTTTTTGCATATCTTTCATTCATTGTTCTTTATCTCTCCACATCACCATCTATATTTCTCATTTCCATTATCGCTAACCAGTCTGAAGAAACGTCACCCATTCCTTTTCTCCAGCGATGCTGCGTCTCCCACTGAGTTACTCCAGCTTTTTGTGCCTATCTTAGATATTTTGGGTACTGACATGTATTTCATCAAAGCTAATGCCGGAAGCTAAAAAGACAATAAAATATTAATAAATATGCATTTAATTATGGAAAATCCATTTCAGCTTTGTGTTGCCCAGGGACTGCTGGGTCAGTATTAAAATTACATCATTATTAAAAGGGTTTTTTTCTTTCCAAGTTGTCTGTTCTAATCCTTTGTATTTTCCTTTTCCTTTTGGAAATGTTTGGAGAGATATGGGCCAAATGTAAGCTAACGGGACCAGCTTAAAGAGGGAATCTTTGGAGTCAAGTTGCATCAAAGGGTCTATTTCTGAGCTGATTGATTCTATGACTATATATTTGATTTGGCTTTGATAATATTGTGACCTAATATTTGTTATTTTTGGGACAGGAGATTGCAGACAAAAACAATAATTCACTACTTCCTAACTTGGGGGAGTCAGAGTTGTTGGTGAACTGTGTACCATCAGGAAGCAACCTTGCTATGCATCTGCCCAACCAACAAGAGGACTACATGGGAAGTCACCTCCAGTCCTTGGCTTATGAAGATGCACACAATATTTTGGGTGATGGTATCCTGCCCTTTCTGGGAATTGTCCAACTACATGATGGAAGCTTGGTAACGTATTTAATACTACATCTATTTTTTTCCTATTTTGCAAACCACAGCAATGCCTATATCTCAAATGGCAGGTGTACTTTGGGCATATGTGTACTGTGCACAGTCAGTTGATCAAGTGGGAAAAGAGAAAAGAATAAAAAAGAAGATTGCCCATGAATTTATAATATTGGTTAACTTCAAATCCATGTGTTTAAAATGTTTTGATTTGTAGAGCTGTTGGTTTTGATCCTGGTTTAAACCTACGTGAAATATTAATTTTTTGAAAGTGTTCATTGATGGATTCGTTGATTGAGAAAAGGACATCATTTCCGAGACTGGAGAAAGACTCCATGGTCTTCATAAAGTGGAATTATTACAACAAAAGAGACCATTCAGTCCTTTGAATCCGTGCTAGCTCTTTGCAGAATTAGTACAATTTCTTATTTTCCCAGCATCATTAGTTTTTAATTAACACAGAGGGAGGTCAATCAACTTGTTAAGTTCATGAAGCCAGCTCTTTCTTCACTGCCTTACAAATGCTATCCCTTAATTCAACAAGAAAACCTCTTCACCCAGAAGAGGTGGCATTGCAGCCAGGAGCTGTTCAATCCTGACCTCTGGTGCTGTCCAAGTGGTGGTTACACATTCTCCCTGCGACCAAGTGGGTTTCCTCCCACATCCAAATGCCATGTGTGTTTGTGGGTTTATTAGCCTCTGTATGTTGCCCATAGTGTGTAGGGAGTGGATGAGAATGTGGAATAACATTGAAATAGTGTGAATAGGTGATCAATGACCGGCATGGACATGTTGGCTGAAGGGCCTGTTTCCATGTTGTATCTTGCAATCAAATCAAATATGTGGTTAGAATGCAGACCACATGGAATAGTTGATTCATTTGATTTGTTTAAATGGCATTGTGGAAAAGTGGGACTAAGTTTCTCTAAACTAAAGTTCTGTGTATTAAGTGTTTAATGTCATTTGTGAGGAGGAGTGAGGCCAGCAGAGACCACTTGGGTTGAATGACTTGCTTCTGTTCATTGTAGTTCCTGGGGCATCGTTGTCACGGTCATTTCATGTTCTGATTCCATTTCAGATATTCCAAGCAAATGAAGGTTCTGGTTCCAATGTAGCAATCAGATTAAGCCTGGACTAGCACAAGGTGAGAAGCTCCCAGCCCCATACACCATTGGACAATTGGAAATAACTTTGGTGACATTAAACTTTAGAATGTTGGGTTGAGGTCGAACCTTGGAACAGGCCCTTAATGATGAGCACCTGACTTCTTAGTTTCAAATCCACAAGAGTTGCTTAAATATCCATTTTTGTATCTGGCTAAGATGATACATAAATGTGTATCTGATTGTATCCAAATCTACAGCTAAGTTTAGTTAGTCGATTCAAGGCAGGACTGCTGGATTAATAATTGAAAAATTCCATCCAGGTGCCAAGAGTGTTTAATTGTCATAGGTGCCAAAACAATGAAATTCCAGCTGTGCTGTTGCCTTCAATAAAAGTAACCCTATGGCAGGAAGGATGGGAGGCTTCTGAAAGTGTGAATAGGAAGTTTACCAGAATGTTGCCAGGATTAAGCGGTATTGGGACAGACTTAGATTGTTTTCTCTGGAACACCAGAGATTATGGGGAGACCTGATAGAAGTATATAAAATTATGAGAGGGTAGACTGTCAGCCTTTTTCCCAGAATGGAAAATAATCAAATACTGAGCTTTAAGATGAGAGGGGCAAAGTTTAAAGAAGATGTGTGCCTAAATGCAGTTACCCAGTATGGCAGCAGCATTAGTGGTTGAGGCAGATATAATAGTGGTATTTAAGAGCTTTTGGATAAACATATTGATTTGGATTATGCACAGATAGATAAGAGATGGTCATGGCATCATCTTCGGCACAGATATTGTGGGGGGAAGGGCCTGTTCTGTGTTCTATGTCACACAGTGCTGGCTTGAATATTGTGGTCAAGATTAGACAAAGGTTACTCTGGATTCTTCACAAATGGAAGATATTTTATTCAGGTCGATTTATTCACAAAATGCTGGAGTAACTCAGCAGGTCGGGCAGCATCTCGGGAGAGAAGGAATGCGTGACGTTTCGGGTCGAGACCCTTCTTCAGACTGAATATTTTATTCAGGTCTCCTCAGGTCTCCTCAGCTTCCAATAATTATCTGAATTATTAATATCAGAAACTTTGAGCAAAACTGATAACTTTGTATTTTATGAATTTGAGGATTTCACGGGTGATGTAGCATCCAACAATGAAATTATATGTGGTTTTTGAGAAGGGATTTGTGATGCCGTACAAGAAACTATTGGTGATTTGGATAAGTACAGTCAGTGTACAATATTTGCATGTATTTAGTATGACTACATTGGAGGAAACTCTACCAATTAAATAGCAGGATATAACCATTAGAGTGCCATAAAAGTCAGCGTATGGAATTTGTTATTTGCAGATTCTTTCAATAGGGTCACTGACTGCATCACAAAAGTATAAAAAGAAAATTCCATGGAAAGTAAACTGAGGATAAATGTTTGAGGTTGTAAAGACCAGTCAATGGGAGTGACAGGGGGCAGATTAAATATTAAGCAGTGAAGTGTACAATAACCACTTTGAGGGAATGAAATGTCACTGAAAATACCTTGGAAAGTGAAAGAGCATCCTTGTACTTGAGTCAAAGAAAATGGACAATGGGATTAGGAAATCAATCCTTGCAGGGACCTGACATGACATAGCCCTCAGTACCACGCCTGGTACCACAATTTCCTTGTCGTAACATATACATTTTCTTGGAGTCAGTGAAACAAAAGGTCATTGGTTTTGATTCTTCGTGGGGGGGGGGGGGGGGCGGGGGGGAGGAGGGGAGGGCGGTGGTGGGAGTTGATCTTACTGGAACAATTAGTACATTGTATAGGTTTGAATTTTAATAGAATCAAAGGTAATCTCATTACAATGTGTAAGATTCTGAGAGGGCTCGGCAGATAAATGACGGGAGAATTAAACTTCATAAAAGTGCTGGACAAACTCAGTGGGTCAGGCAGCATCCATGAAGAATATGGATAGGTGACGTTTTGGATCAGTATTCTTCTTCAACCACCCACTTAACTGGTCTATGACCTTTTACAATCCCTTGCCATTCCTCCTTGCAGCTTATTTCAACTGCTTTCTTCAGAAAGGTCCTAGCCTGAAACATTTGGGAGGGAACAGCAGATGCTGGTTTACACTGGAGATAAACACACAATGCTGGAGTAACTTAGCGGGACAGGCAGCATCTCTAGAGGGAAGGAATGGGTGACATTTCGGGTCAAGGTCTGAAGAAAGGTCCTGACCTAAAATGTCACTCGTTCCTTCTCTCCAGAGATGCTGCCTGCCCCCCTGAGTTACATCAGCTTTTTGTGTCTATTCTAACCTAAAATGTTGCCTGTCCATAGTTTCAAGAGATGCTGCCTGACCTATTTAGTGCAAGATAAAGTCTGATTAAAGTTTGTTCAAAGGACTCCGATGAAGTAGATTGGAGGTTAGTACTGCTCTCTGGCTGGTGATAGAATGGTTCAGTTGCCTGATAACAGCCAGGAAGAAACTGTCCCTGAATCTGGAGGTGTGCAATTTCACACTTC
Organism: Rhinoraja longicauda; assembly: GCF_053455715.1. NCBI lineage: Eukaryota > Metazoa > Chordata > Chondrichthyes > Rajiformes > Arhynchobatidae > Rhinoraja > Rhinoraja longicauda. The sequence goes on from NC_135988.1 coordinate 19,772,754, forward strand.
TGTACCTCTTGCCTGATGGGAGAGGGGAGAAGAGGGAGTGATCGGGGTGAGACTGGTCCTTGATTATGTTGCTGGCCTTGCCGAGGCAGCGTGAAGTGTAAATGCAATCAATGGAAGGGAGGTTGGTTTGTGTACTGGTCTGGGTTATGTCTGCAACTGTCTGCAGTTTCTTGCGGTCTTGGATGAAGCTGTACCCAAACCAGGCTGTGATAAAATGTTTTCTATGGTGCATCTGTAGAAGTTGGTGGGAGTTATTGGGGACATGTCGAGCATCCTCGGGATCCATTGCATGGCCATTGCTTATCTGTTCAGAACAAAGCTTCCTAAATAACACCCATGCGGTTACAAGCACTATGGGTTAAGTTTCTATCATATTGTCTATTATTTATGCTTTGGCCTTGAGAAATCTAAGTTTAAAAACCCATGACGGCAGCCTTAGTCAGAGAATGATGTCTCCTAGTGGTTTACAATGTACCATCCTTTAACTAACTTGTTTCTAATCTTATTTTTGTTACAGATCCTAAAACAACTGATATTAATGGTGGAAAATACCTGGATTAAATGTATAAAATTGCAAGTGATGGAACTGTAAATGTTAGTTGTGCAACATTAAAAGAAATAATTCATTTATTTTGTAGTGCATGGATGATTTGTTTGACTTTTAAATTGTGTTTAATCAAATCATTTTGGTTTGGACTTGTTTTGTCATCTTTACATAAGATCTTTTAGATTCAAATTATGACCTATCAGAAAATAAGAACTAGCGGCGTCAGTTTTGTTCATGAGTTTACCAGTGATGGGGGGCTTCGGGACAGAGGGGGGAAAACAGGAAGAGCAGTCATGGGGTAAAAACAAGGTTGCACTCAGTCACAACCATGATCAATAGTTTATCACATGGACACTGAGGAATATTGAAGGATTCCGAGGAAATTTGAGGAGTTAGGACCCTCGTCATAGGAGCACCACAAGGCTGCGTACTCTCCCCACTTCTTTACTCTCTCTACACCAATAACTGCACCTCCACAGACTCCTCTGTCAAGCTCCTCAAGTTTGAAGATGACACAACCCTGATAGGACTGATCCAGGATGGGGAGGAATCTGCCTAGAGACAGGAAGTGACACAGCTGGCGTCCTGGTGCCTTCGCAACAACCCGGAACTCGATGCTCTTGACAGTGGAACTGATTGTAGACTTTAGGAGAGCTCCCCCTCCACCCCCCCCCCCCCCCCCCCACTCACCATCAACAAGACCACAGTCACATCTGTGGAGTCATTTAAGTTCCTTGGAACCATCATCTCCAGGGACCTTGCATGGGGGGCCACCATCGACTCCACAGTCAAAAAGGCCCAACAGAGGATGTACTTCCTGCAGCAGATGAGGAAATACAATCTGCCACAGGCAATGATGGTCCAATTCTCTACTGCTATCATAGAGTCTGTCCTCACTTTCTCCATCATGGTCTGGTTTGGCTCAGCCACTAAGCACGACATCCGGAGGCTGCAATGGATCGTTTGATCAGCTGAGAAGGTTGTTGGCTGCAACCTTCCCCCCCATTGATGAACTGTACACTGCAAGGGTCAGGAAGTGAATGGGCAAGATCATCTCTGACCCCTCTCACCTTGGCCACAAACTCTTTGAAGCACTTCCCTCTGGAAGGTGACTCCGGACTGTCAAAGCAGCCACAGCCAGACATAAAAACAGCTTTTGTTCCATGAGTGATAGCTCTACTCAATAACCAAAAGTCTGTTGTCTCTTTATGCTCTGGTTTATTTCACTCACATGTTTAAACTGCGATGATGTATTCGTAATGTTTTTATGTTTTATTCCTAATTGTTACTGCATATTCATGTTACTTGTGAGCGGAGCACCAAGGCACATTCCTTGTATGTGTATATACTTGGCCAATAAACTTATTCATTCATTCATTCATTCATTTAACAGAAGTTTCAAAATGAGTAAACTACAAATAGATGATCCATAAATGTTTAGTGGAAGGTGACACCTTTAGCCTGAATCACTTCAGATCTGCCCCTGACCCTGACTGCAGCTACCTGCATCTCTTGTCAAGAAAAAGCATGTGGTCCTGTGGGAGACAGTGGACCAAACTTGCACAGAGCTGTGTCCTCACCAATACGCACTCAATGGCAACATTTAGGAGAAGCGGATAAATAATTTAAGTGGAGGATTTGCAGGGCTCTGTGGAACTTGTGTGGAGAATGGAATAAATGGGTAGCGTTATCAGGTAGGCTGGCAGATGGAATAAATGGGTAGCGTTATCAGGTAGGCTGGCAGATGGAATAAATGGGTAGCGTTATCAGGTAGGCTAGCAGAGAGATGAGGACGCATTGAGGTTCTCTCCACCTGATATACACGTACATGCCAAGTGCATGCCAATATACACGTACATGCCAAGTGCATGCCAATATACACGTACATGCCAAGTGCATCAACTGTCATGGGGCTGTCATTCAGATGGGTTATGTCTCTTTCTAATGTGTTATTTCAATGATCATATTAAATATGGAAGGTGTAAATATTCCCATTCGATCAAAGAAAGCAAAACGCAACGCAAAAGCTTTTCACTGTACCTCGGTACACGTGACAATAATAAGCTAAACTAAACCTTCGCTCAGTGTGCCAGGTACAGACACCTGCAACCCAGACAGCCCGGTGTCTCGGCCCACGGCGCGGGCTGGACGTCTGCAATGCCCGTCCCACGGGAAGAAGAAAACTGGCATTTAATCTTTAAGAAAAATGTATTTTAACGAAGACTCTAGAAAAAGTTACTTCAAATTATATACCGACACTGAAATAATTCCTGTCTTTCACATTGATTTTTAAAGCAGAGTCTTGCAAATTTTATAAAGTCTAAACCACTTCTTGCCACCCACCTTTTTCCACAAACATTACTGTGCCTCTACATTAAGCAATGGTATTCTAAACTTCCACTGATCAAGTTCACTACTTCAAAGAAAGAGAAATGAAGCTTGCAACTATTTCAGTTACATTGTGTGGCTGACTCCTTGTTTCATGAAGGCCAATTCCTGCCTTCTCTGGAAACAAAACTGCTACACCAACTGCTACATCGATGTTGAGACGATACCTTGCCTTGTAAATGTCAAATAAAAGAACCTAATGTTTCCAACTTCCATGGAGCAACAACAAAAGGCCAACGCAGCCTGAACTCACCGAGCTCCTCCAGCGCCTCGATTCCAGCGCCTGTCCTCCCTGTGTTGACCAGTTATCCCGTGAGTTCCACTTTAATCTGTGCAGTTGGAATGTTTTAGACTGTCAGGAGATATAGTTGCCGTTGTGAAGAAGGGTCTCGATCGAAACGTCGCCCATTCCTTCTCTCCAGAGATGCTGCCTGTCCATATAACCATATAACCATATAACAACTACAGCATGGAAACAGGCCTGTCCGGCCCTACCAGTCCATGCCGACCATTCTCCCTGACCTAGTCTCATCTACCTGCACTCAGACCATAACCCTCTAATCCCCTCCTATCCATATACCTATCCAATTTACTCTTAAATAATAAAATCGAGCCAGCCTCCACCACTTCCACCGGAAGCCCATTCCATACAGCCACCACCCTCTGAGTAAAGAAGTTACCCCTCATGTTACCCCTAAACTTTTGTCCCTCAATTCTGAAGCTATGTCCCCTTGTTGGAATCTTCCCCACTCTCAAAGGGAAAAGCCTACCCACATCAACTCTGTCCGTCCCTCTCAAAATTTAAAAAACCTCTATCAAGTCCCCCCTCAACCTTCTACGCTCCAAAGAATAAAGACCCAACCTGTTCAACCTCTCTCTGTAGCCTAAGTGCTGAAACCCAGGCAACATTCTAGTAAATCTCCTCTGTACCCTCTCCATTTTGTCGACATCCTTCCTATAATTTGGCGACCAGAACTGCACACCATACTCCAGATTCGGCCTCACCAATGCCCTGTACAATTTTAACATTACATCCCAACTTCTATACTCGATGCTCTGATTTATAAAGGCAAGCATACCAAACGCCTTCTTCACCACCCTATCCACATGAGATTCCACCTTCAGGGAACAATGCACAGTTATTCCCAGATCCCTCTGTTCCACTGCATTCCTCAATTCCCTACCATTTACCCTGTACGTCCTATTTTGATTTGTCCTACCAAAATGCAACACCTCACACTTATCAGCATTAAACTCCATCTGCCATCTTTCAGCCCACCCTTCCAAAAGGCCCAAGTCTCTCTGTAGACTTTGAAACTCTACTTCATTATTAACTACATCACCTATCTTAGTATCATCTGCATATTTACTAATCCAATTTGCCACACCATCATCCAGATCATTAATGTAAATGACAAACAACAGTGGACCCAACACAGATCCTTGGGGTACTCCACTAGACACTGGCCTCCAACCTGACATACAATTGTCAACCATTACCCTCTGGTATCTCCCATTCAGCCATTGTTGAATCCATCTTGCAACCTCACTGTTAATACCCAACGATTTAACCTTCTTAATCAACCTTCCATGTGGAACCTTGTCAAATGCCTTACTGAAGTCCATATAGACAACATCCACAGCCTTGCCCTTGTCAATTTCCCTGGTAACCTCTTCAAAAAATTCAAGAAGATTAGTCAAACATGACCTTCCAGGCACAAATCCATGTTGACTGTTTCTAATCAGGCCTTGTTTATCCAAATAATTATATATATTGTCCCTAAGTATCTTTTCCATTAATTTTCCCACCACAGACGTCAAACTAACAGGTCTATAATTGCTAGGTTTACTTTTAGAACCTTTTTTAAACAAAGGCACAACATGCGCAATGCGCCAATCTTCCGGCACCATCCCCGTTTCTAATGACGTTTGAAATATTTCCGTCATAGCCCCTGCTATTTCTGCACTAACTTCCCTCAATGTCTTAGGGAATATCCTATCAGGACCTGGAGACTTATCCACTTTTATATTTTTCAAAAGTGTCCGTACCTCCTCTTCTTTAATCCTCATAATTTCCATCACTACTCTACTTGTTTCGTTTACCTCACATAATTCAATATCCTTCTCCTCGGTGAATACCGAAGAAAAGAAATTGTTTAATATCTCCCCCATTTCTTCCGGCTCAGCACATAGCTGTCCACTCTGACTCTAATGGACAAATTTTATCCCTCACTATCCTTTTGCTATTGACATATCTGTAGAACCCCTTGGGGTTTACTTTTACATTACTTGCCAAAGCAGCCTCATATCTTTTTTTCGCTTTTCTAATTTCCTTCTTAAGATTCCTTTTACATTCTTTATATGCCTCAAGAACCTCATTTACTCCCTGCCGCTTATATTTATTGTATATCTCCCTCTTTTTCCGAACCAAGTGTCCAATTTCCCTGGAAAACCACGGCTCTTTCAAATTATTATTCTTTCCTTTCCACCGAACAGGGACATAAAGACTCTGTACTCTCAAAATTTCACCTTTAAATATCCTCCATTTCTCTATTATATCCTTTTCATAAAACAAAAAGTTCCATTTCACTCCTTTTAAATCCTTTCTCATCTCCTCAAAATTAGCCTTTCTCCAATCCAAAATCTCAACCCTTGGTCCAGATTTGACCTTCTCCATAATGATATTGAAACTAATGGCATTATGATCACTAGACCCAAAGTGCTCCTCAACACATACCTCCGTCACCTGACCCATCTCATTTCCTAACAGGAGGTCCAACACTGCCCCTTCTCTGGTAGGCACCTCTACGTATTGCTGCAAAAAACTATCCTGCACACATTTTACAAACTCCAAACCATCCAGCCCTTTAACAGAATGTGATTCCCAGTCTATATACGGAAAATTGAAATCACCCACAATCACCACTCTGTGCTTACTACTAATATCTGCTATCTCCTACTAACAGCCTCCTTAATCGAGCCTTCTAGTCTGTCCTGCCAAAGCACTGCTGTGATATCCTCCCTGACAAGCAATGCAACACCCCCACCTCTTGCCCCATCGATTTTATCACATCTGAAACAATGAAATCCTGGAATATTTAATTGCCAATCGCAACCCTCCTGCAACCATGTTTCACTAATCGCCACAACATCATACTTCCAGATGTCAATTCAGGCTCTAAGCTCATCCACCTTTCTTACAATGCTCCTAGCATTAAAATATACACATTTAAGGGACCCATCATTTCTTATTCTCAGGTTATTTCTTTTCCCTTCTTTCTCTCCTACATATTGGGTCTGAGTGTTTCCCTTTTCTGCCTCCTGCCTCACACACTGCCTATTAGCTATCTGTGTTTGAGTCCCTCCCCCCAACCGTACTAGTTTAAAGTCTCCGCAATTACCTTAGCAAATCTCCCCGCCAGGATATTGGTTCCCCTCAGGTTCAGATGCAACCCGTCCTTTTTGTACAGGTCATACTTCCCCCAGAAGAGGTCCCAATGATCCAGAAACTTGAAACCCTGCTCCCTGCACCAGTTCCTCAGCCACGTATTTGTCCCGCTGAGTTACTCCAGCATTTTGTGAATAAAAGCAGTGAGAGGTGATCGGATTGTCCCAGGGGTGGGCAGGGGAGAGCTCTGTAGGCATTCTTTATGTTGGTATACTATGCTGTTATATTATGCTGCCTGTCCCGCTGAGTTACTCCAGCATTTTGTGTCTACCTCCAATTTAGACCAACATCTGCAGTTCTTTCCTACATATTTCGCCGAAGTTTATTCTTGCAGTTTGGGGTTTTGTGTACTTTTTGTGGTTTCTACTTTTCACAGTAACATTAAGTCACCTTTATATAGTAATGAATATCATATTTGTTTCAGTTTTACCTGGAAATTACATTCTGGGATTTTCGATGCTGTACACATTTATAGAGAATGTACGTACCACCGAAGCAGTCTCTCTGCCAACTACCCATTTACACTAATTCAATGTTTTATTGTCCCCACATTCTCAGTAACATCCCCACCCCTCATCCCACTCGACCCCTCACTTATATACTAGGGATTAACCAACCAGCGCACACACATATCCTTATAAATGCTGGAACAAACTGGAGCACCGAAGGGAAACGTACAGTCACAGGAAGAGCATGCAAACTCCATACAGACAGCACCCGGGGTCAGGATAGAACCTGAGTCTCTGGCACTGGGAGGCAGCAGCTCCACCCGCTGTTCCCCATTAAAAATGGATGCATTCTGAACAAGGACACGTACCGGAGCAACTCAGCGGCTCAGGCAGCAGGTAAACAAGGGTAGGCGACGTGTCAGGCTGGGAACCTTGATAACCTCTGATATTGTGTTCACTACATGCAATGTTAAAAATGTTTAAATATCGGTGTTTTTCTACCAAATAACTATTGCCATTAAGT